>NW_016804139.1:3047633-3058940 GCF_001698545.2 Rhinopithecus bieti
TTTATTTATTTATTTTTTTGAGACGGAGTCTCGCTCTGTCGCCCAGGCTGGAGTGCAGTGGCCGGATCTCAGCTCACTGCAAGCTCCGCCTCCCGGGTTCCCGCCATTCTCCTGCCTCAGCCTCCCGAGTAGCTGGGACTACAGGCGCCCGCCACCGCGCCCGGCTAGTTTGGCAAAACTCTGAGGTCTTGTGAGTCCTTGCATTGCGCATTTTCTTTTTTAAAACCAGAATAAATAAACCCAACCTATGGGATAAGCTTCCTAAAACACCAAATATCCATTTTTCAGTAGAGAAATTAAATGAAAAGGCCAGTTGCCTTATAAGGTGGATATATTTCTAAATAAGCTGGGTGAGAATAAACATTCATATACTGAATCATATTTTAATTGTTTCAGAGATTGCTTTCAACCAAAATGACCCCTCTAGTTAAATATTCAGCAGGGCAATACCTAACCTTTAATTTTTTCATTGGTGTCCATTTTGTCTTTCAAGTCTCTTAAAAGCACTATATCTATATTCCACTACACATATGTTGGTCTCCAAACATTCTTGGAATTTTTTTCTATGGATATTCTGTAGACAAAAGACCCCCAAGAGTTTGACATATAACCCCCTCAAGATTTGTGCATGGAGGTGTAAGATCTGCTTTGCTTAGAGAGTTTTTTATAAATAGCCTTGAGGCAGGAATTAAGCCAAGCTCGATTGACTCCTTTAAATTTATTTTTAATTTTCAATTTTTGTGAGTGCATAGTAGGTGTATATATTTATGGGGTACCTGAGAAATTTTGATATAGCCATGCAATGTGTAAGAACCACATCATGGCAAATGGCACAGGGCACAACGTCAACCATAAGACTGTCCTCACTGTGATACCAACCACGACCACATGGTAACTGATGTGATTTACCATGATGTTATTATTATACATTGCATGTCTATATCAAAGTGTCTCATGTATCCATCTCCTTAAGCATTATCCTTCGTGTTACAAACAATCCAATTATACTTTTAATTATTTTTAAATGTACAATTTTATTATTATTGACTGTAGTCACCCTGTTGTGCTATCAACAACTAGACTTTATTCTTTCTATTTTTTATACCCATTAACCATTCCCACTTTGCCCCCTCCTACAAACCCTCCACTACCCTTCCCAGTCTCTGGTAACTATCATTCTACTCTCTGTCTGCATGAGTTCAATAGTTTTAAATTTTAGCTCCCACAAATAAGTGAGAACATGTGAAGTTTGTCTTTCAGTGCCTGGCTTATTTCACTTAACATAATGTCCTCCAGTTCCATCCGTGTTGTTGCAAATAACAGTATCTCACTCCTTTTATGGCCAAATAGTACTCCATTGTGTATATGTATCACATTTTCTTTATCCATTCATTGATTGTTGAACACATAGGTTGCTTCCAAATCTTGGCTATTGTGAATAGTGCTGTAACAAACATGGGCGTACACTGATTTCCTTTCTTTGGGGTACATACCCAGCAGTGGGATGGCTGGATGGTGGCTCTATTCTTAGTTTTTTGAGGAACCTCTACACTGTACTCCATACTGGTTGTACCAATTTACATATTAGCTCTTCTTAAATAAATATTGTTGAGAAATAAGAAATATAGCAATAAGTACATTAAGCTGTGCAGGAATAAAAGCATTACTAGATATCCCTTTTTCTCCTACCTGTCCACATTTGCTATGTGTGTCTCCTCCTCCCTCTGCCAGTTATAATCTGGAAAATATCAATGTTTTATATAATTTATTTTGTAAGAACCCAGGTTTAGTACTGGATGGCATATCTCTAAGAATCAAAATGATCTGGCCAGGTGCGGTGATTTATGCCTTTAATCCCAGCACTTTGGGAGGCTGAGGTGGCTGGATCACCTGAGGTCAGGAATTTGAGACCAGCCTGGCCAACATGGTGAAACCCTGTCTCTACCAAAATTACAAAAATTAGCTGGGCGTGGTAGCGGGCACCTGTGGTCCCAGCTACTTGAGAGGCTGAGGCAGGAAAATCACTTTTACCTGGGAGGCAGAGGTTGCAGTGAGCCAACATCATGCCACTGCACTCCAGCCTGGGCAACAGAGTGGAACTCAAAAAAAAAAAAATTATATATATATATCAAAGCCAAATACCAGGCCAGAAAACAATAGTCTCTTTTGCCTTGTAATTCAATCCGGGGACATGTGAGAATCTGCATATTTTCTTTCTCATTTGCGGAACTACTGCCCAACAAGAAATCCTGCCAGGTATAAAGCCAGACAGTTTCTGAAAACACACATGGTCCCACTGAACACACACAAAAGGATTGATTCATGTGCTAAACCATGGGACAAAAACGATGCCTTGCCTGCTTGGAAGGGAACAAAAAGGAAATCTTGACAATTTCATTGTTAACTGCCAGGAGTTCCACAGCAGGCACTAAACTGCCCTGCCCGAGTGACACTGGTGAATGTCTGTGTATTTTCATTGCAAGAACATTCAAGTAGAGAATTACTACCTAGTTAGGACCGAGGAACTAGTCTGCTGGAATCTTCCTCACTGTGCTACCACTGGGAAAAAATTATAAAATCACATTGGAACCTGCACGCCTCTCCTCTTCCAATCTCCTCAAGAACCGAAAGAGACCATCATTACATTTCTTGCCACTATGATTTACGAGGTCCTAAATCTTGCCAAGAAAAAAAAAAAAATCACTTCTATGAGTTCACTTTCTGTTTCCAGAGTTGGAGTCAAAATAAACACAGGAGCTTTGGGTGAGTATGGAGTACACTAGGATAAAAACGACATATATCACAAAGTCAGGGTGTGGGTTTAGACTACAAGACCAGTGGAAAACATCTCACAGTAAGCAGGTTGGAAATAAAAATGTAAGAGAAGTATCTAAGCCTTGCTAATATGTTATAGCTTCTCTCAGGCTGTTCTAATTATAAATACCCTATGCAGGCTAGGTGCGGTTGCTCATGCCTGTAATCCTAGCACTTTGGGAGGCCAAAATGGGCAGATCACCTGAGGTCAGGAGATCGAGACCAGCCTGGCCAACATGGTGAAACCTCGTCTCTACTAAAAACACAAAAATTAGCTGGGCATGGTGTCATGTGCCTGTAGTCCCATCTACATGGGAGGCTAAGGCAGGAGACTTGCTTGAACCCAGGAGGCAGTGTGGGTGACTGAGTGAGACTGTCAAAAAAAACCCAAAAAAAACCCTATGCTACTGTTGTACTCTACACATGCGCACACGCATGCACACACACACACACACACACACACACACACACACACACATAAGCACACTTCCCAGTTAGCCAGACTGAAAAGGTTGAGGGCATAACATCAACCATAAGACTGTCCTCACTGTGATACCAACCACAAGATCAATGGTTTGCCAAAACCTCCCTCAGTTTTGGTAATTTGCTAAAAAGACCCACGAAATTCACAAAAACCTGTTATATTCACAGTTCTGATTTGTTACAGGAAGAGAGAGAGACTGGCTAAAGAAAGAAATGCATAGCACAGGATCTGAGGGGTTCCAAACATGAAGTTTCCATATCCTCTCCCCTGGGAGTTAGATGCATTGTCTTCCTGGTATTAACATGCATGATACACATAGAGAATTGCCAACCAGAAAAAAAAGCACACCTGAGCTTCAGTGTCCAGAGTTTTTATGGGGGGCTGTATTGGTCAGGGTTCTCTTAGAGGGACAGAACTAATAGGATATATATGTATATAAACTATGCTTTATATATAAAGTATTAACTTACACAATCACAAGGTCTCACAATAGCCTGTCTGCAAGCTAAGGAGCAAAGAGTGGCTGTCTGAGTCCCAAAACTGAAGAACTTGGAGTCCAATGTTTGAGCGCAGGAAGCATCCAACATGGGAGAAAGACATAGGCTGGGAGGCCAGGCCTGTCTTGTCTCTTCACGTTTTTCTGCTTGTTTTACATTTGCTGGCAGCTGATTAGATGGTGCCCACCCAATTAAGGGTGGGTCTGCCTTCCCCAGCCCACTGACTCAAAAGTTAATCTCCTTTGGCAACACCCTCACAGACACACCCCGGATCAATATTGCATTTTTCAATTCAATCAAGTTGACACTCAGTATAAACCATCACAAGGGCTTTATTACAAAGGAGGATTGATCAATTGATGACCCAAGTGTATTAACTCAGTTTCCTGGTTACCTGATGCCAGGAACCTAAAGCCCCCATGTTAAATGTGATTGGTCTTCCTGATGTGATGAGCTCCCAACCTAAACAAAGAGATATTTATCAATTATGACATAGATGGCCTCTTAGAAGCTGAGTGCAAAAACCAAACCACTCTTTGGGCAAAATTTAATTCTTCACTACGTGTGTGTATACTCACATACATGGAGACGTTATTTTAGAAACTCATTATTTTATGATAAGAGACAGAAACTTTTTAAATTACTGGTTTATGAAACATCCTAATTATGCTTGTGTTTGTCACATTACAAAACTCTAGAAATTGGAAGCCCAACATCAGTGGAATTTATTTTTCTGCAATTTATAAACAGAGGTAGTCTTTGTTTTCAGGATGGTCTAGGGCTTATATAAGATACCCGTGGATGTGACAAAACTATCAAGCTATCAAAAAAAAAAAAAAAACACTCATCCATAGACCCAAGCTACCATGTCAAGAATCAATGGAAAATTCAGGGCAGTGTAAAAGCAGCCGCCTCACAAAGGAAAAAAAAAAAGAGAGAGAGAGAGGAATAAAGTGCCAGGAATGAGCAGGGAGAAAAAAATATATAGGACTCTAGATTTTTGTGTTCAGCTAATGGCGAGATACAATATTCAAGGAAACCTTCCTAAGGAAAATAAATAAAGAATGCTGAATAGAGTTTTTAAAAATAAGTCTTCTTCAAAACAATGGAAAGGTGAAAAGTTAGTAGAGAATTAACAAAAGAAAGTGGAATTTGAGGTTGGTAGATACAGGAGCTACTTTTGCCTGATGGGATTTTCCAATCTTAGAAAACCTAAATCTTTTTCTATTTCCTGGGATAAAGCTAGATGTCAAAACTCAGAGTTATAGCAGGTGAGAAGTCTAGTATGAGACCCCACCCAGAGAAGACTACAAACTCAAAAGACAAAACATTCAGTGTAATGGTAAGAGAGTGCCAGACACAAACTAGTCATTGGAAAGTCTTGAGTTTAACCCCTGGTGGTTCAACAAGTGTAAAGTCTGGGTCTTGGTTTGAGGTGATGGAAAACTGATAGATTCCCCAAGTACCTGGCAGATGGACATTCAAATTATTTTTGAAAAGAGTGACCTGTATATTCTAAAACTCCAATTGTTATTATAATATTTTAAGTATAATCATCAGCACATAATCAAATATAATGAGAAAGACATGGAAAATTATGACATAAAGAAAAAGAAATAACCACAGTCAACAGACAACAGAAACAAACCCACAAAGCACTCAGTTATTAGAACTGTCATGCAGCCTGTACAATAACCACACTTACCATGCTTAAGGAAAAGAGACAAACTTGAAATATCTTCAAGGTTAGGAACCCAGAAAAGCTGAGGTGACATGTTTGGAAAGGAAACTCTACAGGCTTACATTTTAATCCCAGCTGCACCAGCTGCTAGCTGGAAGGAGCCTCTCGTTTCTCATGAATACAATGGAGACACTATTATCTACTCCTAGTGATGTTAAAAAGAGTAAATGAAATAATAAGGAAGGCAGAACCCAAGGTAAAATAAACACCAGGAAGGCACCTGGACAGAGGAAAGTCCATGTGAAGACACAGCGAGAAGTTATCCTCTGCTGACAAATGCCGTATCTCCTTCCAGAAATCTATGGCGATAACTGAGAAACTAAGAAGATGCTTTGGCTCAGCAGGGCCAAATGCCTTTTTAGCTCACTGCTTAGTTGAAATCCAGCTTCATCCCCAGTGGATCAGGAAAAGTTCTCTCAATTCACCATATGTGTGGGTTAATGGTGGCCCCTGCAAAGAATAAGTGTGTCTACCCAGAACTTGTGAATGTGGCCTTATTTGGTAAAAGGGTCTTTGAGAATGTAATCCAATTAAGGATCTCAAGATGAGATCATCCTGGAAGACAGTGTGCCCTAAATCCAACGACAAGTGTTCTTAGATGATAAGAGAAAGGGCAAAGACATGTAGGAAAGAAGACAATGTGGAGACAGAGGCAGAGATTGGAGTGAAATATCTGCAAGCCAAGGAACACCAAGGGTTGCCAGAAGCCACCAGAAGCCAGTATAGAAGCATGGAATAAATTATCCCTTAGAGCCTCCAGAAGGGACCAGTCCTGCTGACACCGTAATTTTAGACTTCTGGCCTCCACAACTGTGAGAGAATAAATTTCTGTTGTTTTAAGCCACCATATTTGTGGTAATTTCTTACAGCAGCCACGGGAAGCTAATGCACCATGCTCTTTTAGAGTGGTTGCCAACTGGGCTCTGAGTCCCAAACCACCCACCTGATCTTCCTAGGGGCTTATGAGAACCTTTCTCAAGGCCTGTCAAAGCTGGAGAAAGAAAGCCTTCCAGGGACCCAGCTTGAAGCCAATTTTCTGGCAATTGCACCCACACTCACTTTGAAAGTGTGTTTCTTTGAGTTTGGTTGAAATGCACAAAAGCATTACAATTGGAGGGCATCTCTAGCTGGATAACAGTTTTTGTAAGAAAACTGGCATGTTGGCTGTTTTCCCTTTCACTGGAAAAATAAAATAAAACAACATCAGGAAGATCTAAACATAGAAAATGCATCATACGCCCCCCGCTCCAACTCCAGCTGAATATCAGTGGCTGGACAACATCTGTGAAAATGCCCAAATAATCCCAGTGCAGGAAACCCACCTGCAGATGGGAACTCTTAATAGCAAAGACAATGACTTTCTGAAAAGAGAATCTTTGAAAACCAAAAGCTAATTTTTAAATATTTTATAGGAAAATGCCAATTAACCAGAAAAAAACTGCACAGATTTCTTAATTATCAGTATTATTCCTACTACTTACATTAGACTTTGGAGGGAAAATGCTGCAAATAGCAAGTAGTTGAAAGGAATTATATTTTTAAAAATCTAAATATTAAAGCTGATCTGAGGCTAGGTTCATGTTCTGGGTCATCTTCTATAACTTCTCTATCAATATTATTTTTACAGTATCTTATCCTCCAGTACAGAAGGTTTTTTTAAGGGAACGAAATTTCTTCTCAAAAAGGGAATTTCTCTTCTATTGGAAAAGCTGCCTTCTTTACCCCGTTCCCTCCCTTTCTCTTTACTTTCCTTTCTTTTTTTGTTTTCCCCTCTGGGACTTACTTTCCTCTTCTGCAAAATGGGGTGATAGTATCTTTTTCATAGGATTGTGGTAGGATTAAATAATGAATAATGCCTAGTAAACACCCAATACAAACTACCTTGCTGCTGTTATTGTTTTTATTTCTCTCAGAGTCTGGGAGGGCAATGAATGAAATCTGTTTCATCTCTTTCTCCCATCTGGCTTCAAACAGCTTTCAGAGGGTATACAGTCAGCACAAAATGATCAGTGCTGAGAAGCAGAGAAATCAGGGCATAGACGGAAAGTTCAGCATCTGGGACAGGGTTTGCATTCTGTGAGAACAGGTCAGTTGTGGGTCATGAAAATAATCAGCAAAACAAAGAGCTTGGGGTGATTCTACTAGGGACACTGGATACTGTTGAAGCTCCCCTGCTTTAGTGCGCTGGGAGATTGGGATGACATTACTCAAGGTTTTCAGGATACTGCAACATCCATCCTACATCCATTAAGTAAATATATGTTGTGCTAGGAACTGGGAATACAATGATGAACAAAATAAGTAGCCTTTCATTTACAGCTTATGTGGAAGGCATATCTAAATCAAATTATCACTCTGTAAATATCGAATTATTGTCTGTGAAAAGTAGTATGAAATGAAAGAAGTGGGTAATGAGAGAACATTTTAGTTAACATTTATTGAATGTTTAGTTACCACTTTAAGGATTTCATGTATGCATTCATCCATTTAGTCTTTACAGTCAACCTATGAGTTAGATAGTTATTATCAGTGCCCCTATTTTATAGGTAAGGTAATTGATACACACAGTGGTTAGGTAAGCTTTGCAAAATTCATACATCGAATAAGTAGGAGAGTTGAGATAGGAACATATGCAGGGTAACAACAGCAGCAGAAGGAGAAGCCACCATGCCACACTGAGTCTTGACAGCACACAAGACTGGAAGATCTGCCCTAATCAGCAAAAGTGGGAGAAGAAGGCTAATGGAGCAGTTTCCTGGAGTAAACTAGAGCCCAATGCCCACGAATGAGTCGGAGTTACCTAGCACTAACCAACAGGGCTATTTCTCGGTTGTAAGCAACAGAAGCTAAAGTTCGCTATTGAAGCATAGAAGGGATTGGGCTGACAAAACAGGCTCAAATAAAGCTCTCAGGATCAGTGCTCAGAAGCACACCACAGAGCTAGTTGGTTAAAGAAAAATGTTTGGGGAGAAAGTCACAAAGTAGTGCCTAAGACATTCAGCTCCCTTTAAAGATTTTAAAAATTTTGATCTTTATCCCAACAGCAACGACAACAAAAAAATCGAAGGGTTTTAAGCAGGGGAGTCACTTTAGCTAATTTGTATTTTTAAAAGATTACTGTGACCTCTGTGGAAAATAGATTTGAGTGTAGCAAGAACGGAATCAAAAAGAGCATTTGGGAGTAATTGCAGTAAATCACAAGGGAGTTGATGAGAGGATGGTCTTGGATGGCCTAAGTGAAGATGAAGAAAACCAGATGGATTCAACAGAGGAGATATGCAGATAAAAATCAACAAGATTTAGCAATTCACCGGCTATCAGTGCAGAAGGAGATAAGAAAGCAAAGTTAGCACAATTTAATGAATGTTGTCAATGTCTGAATTAGAAAATATTGGACATAGATAAGTTTTAGGGGCGTGGCAGGGAAGATAATGAATGAAACTTTGGTTATGATGACTTTACGTTGCCTTTTTTGACCTCCAAAGAAAGAGTTGAAATGTTAATTGCATAGACAGATAAAGAGCTCAAAGAAGATTCCGAGATGGAGATGGAAACTTTGGATAACAATGGGGAGATGGTAATTGAAATCATGGATGTTGAATAGAATTTAGAGAATAAGAAAACAAGACTTTGATACAAGCCTTACTGCATTCCAGGTTTTAAAGGCAGGCTGGAAAAGGGAGACAGAGAAAGAGGGCCAGAAATACCCCCAGACCCTTAAGCTGATAAAATCACAAGAGATGCTTTCTGTGGATGTGATTTTACAGAAGTCACACAGCCAATACAAGGAGAACCTGAGGATAGAACCAAAGGCTGTCTGATTCCAAAGCCCATGATCTTTCCATATGGCTAGCACTGGAATATTGCAAATCTAGAACACAAGGAATAGAAGTGACAAGCAAGAGTCAAAGCCACTATGGGAAGAGTAATGCTAGACCATGTGGAGAGCATGAAGTGGGTGGAAGTGGGAGACACACGTGGAACACCAGACCCCTAATAACAAAAATCCTTCTATGACCTTCAAGGTCCTACATGATGAGGCCCTGCTCTTTACTTGCCATTTGCCAGGCACACTGAGATTTTTTATCTTCTTGGAATGTGCTAGCTCTTGACCACCTCATGGCCTTTACACTAGCTTTTCCATCTGATTGGATCATTCTGGATCAATCACTTTATGATTCTTCATTGCCACTAAGGTCTTAGTTCCAATTTGACCTTATTTAGTCTTTTCTAACTCTCCAGTTTAAAATTCCATTCCCAACCAACCCATTCTCTCTCATATCATCATGTATTGTTTTCTTTGTAGCCCTTACCATTAAAATAAAGTGTTTTCTTCATGTATTTACTCATTTTGTATTATTTACCCCCAGAAGATTGAAAGGCTCATGAGAAAAAGAGACCATGTTCATCTATTCTTTTTAATATACCTCACCTTGAGAACAATAAGTAGCACATAGTAGAGGCTAAGCAAACACTTGCTGAAGGAACAAGTGGGAGAGGGAGGGAAAGAGATATGAGAGGAGAAGGAATGAAAGAAGGAGGGAGGGAGGAAAAAAGGGAAGGAGCAAAGAGGGATCATCTTAACATGACTTTAATAGGACTCTGGTCTCACTATTCCCATCTGGGTGGTGGAATCACAGCATCTCCAGACTGAACAACAAAGGCTTCAGTGGTCATGGATTTCAAGTCCTTATCCAGCATCTTAATCTCTGGATTAAGATGGACTACCATTGCCAGTAGTCCTTGTCTCCCATCACAACCAGCCACTGCTTCCAGTCCCAACCTGATGATTTCAACTCTCCATCCATTCAGACCAGTTATTCCCCATCACTTTCCACTGTCCTACTTTGTGACACTGCCTAAAAGCTCCTCCACTGTCTCGGTGGCTGCTACCACACTTCCAACTCTGATCCCCAATGCTTCTCAATAACTCTCTATTTGGAACTTGGCTGCATTTCTGGGCAGTCCTCTTGAGTGTTTTCCTCTTGATGATCTGTTAACCCTGAAAGCTTCAGATATTCTGGGATAATAGCACCACACTCTCCTGGGGCACAGCATGAAACCTGAATGGTGTCTCCCTGGTCCTGGGAGTCCCTTATGTTACCATAGTCCAGATGGAAGAAAACATTTTCCATTGTATGATTTTATCCCTAGGCCTAAGACATACACTTTGAAATAGCTACCACTTTTTAGTCCATAAGAATATTGATCTACTTGTATATAGAAATAGTTCATTTTGGCAGGGCACAGTGGCTCATGCCTGTAATCTCAGCACTTTGGGAGGCCAAGGCAGATGGATCACCTGAGGTTGGGAGTTTGAGACCAGCCTGGCTAACATGGTGAAACCCCACCTCTACTAAAAATAAAAAATTAGCCAGGTGTAGTGGCATGCACCTGTAGTCCCAGCTACTCGTGAGGGTGAGGCAGGAGAATTGCTTGTACCTGGGAGGCGGAGGTTGTAGTGAGTCAAGATCAAGTCACTGCATTCCAGCCTGGGCGACAGAGTGAGACTCCATCAAAAAAAAAGAAGAAGAAGAAGAAGAAGAAGAAGAAGAAGAAGAAGAAGAAGAAGAAGAAGAAGAAGAAGAAGAAAGAAAGAAAGAAAGAAAGAAAGAAAGAAAGAAAGAAAGAAAGAAAGAGAGAAAGGAAGAAAGAAGGAAAGAAAGAAAAAGAGAGAAAGAGAAAGAGAAAGAGAAAGAGAAAGAAAGAAAGAGAGAAAGAGAGAAAGAAAGAAAGAAAAAAGAAAGAAAGAGAAAGAGAAAGAAAAAAGA
>NW_016804139.1:3060090-3061503 GCF_001698545.2 Rhinopithecus bieti
AAGAGAAAGAGAAAGAGAAAGAAAGAAAGAGAGAAAGAGAGAAAGAAAGAAAGAAAAAAGAAAGAAAGAGAAAGAGAAAGAAAAAAGAGAGAGAAATAGCTCATTTCTACCAACCAAAGATACCTAAGAATATCCCCCAAAGAAAGTAGCTGACACCCTGGAGAGAAAGATCAGAGTCTCATATTTCTGCACTCAATAAAAGGTTAAGTTCTAGGTTCTATGACTCCAGAAATGGAAAAATAGTTACTATGGGTAAATTTTAAAATGGCAACACTGAATGTGGGGGGCAAAAGAAAAATATGTAGTTTAACTGTAAAACTAATTTAGGGCTTTCAAATTATAATTTATTAAACTGTAGCCTGAATTAATGAAATAATCTTAACACTTTCTTCTTCTTACTTTCATTCCTCCATTACATCCACAAATTTTTATTAAGTAATGCTATGGTTTTCACATGTTCTCCAAAAAGCATTTGTTGGAAACTTGACCCCCAATGCCTCAGTATTAGGAGATGGGGCCTAATGGAAGGTATTTATATCATTCTCTCTCTCTCTTTCTCTCTCTCTCTCTCTCTCTCTCTCTCTCTCTCTCTCTCTCTCTCCTCTCTCTCTCTCTCTTCCCTCCATCCCCACTCTCCCACTCTCTATCTCACTACATGATGGCTTCTGCCATGTTATGACATAGCAAGAAAGTCCTCTATCTTGGACTTCCCATCTACCAGAATTTTAAGAAATAAGTCTCTATTCTTTATACATTAACCAGTTTGAGATATTCTGTTATAACAGCAGAAAATGGACTGAAACAAGCATCTAGTACTATACATAAATTATTGTTTCAGGCAGAGGGATTCCTATATAGGAGGAAAAAAATCTGATATAGACTTTTCCTTTAACGCAAGTAGAATACAAACACCACACATAGATTTTCTTGCTATGTACATTCATTCAATACCTTTCACTTTCTTTTTGTAACATATGTAAGACATATAATTAATGTCTTAATTATGTTCAATGTCTGTTTTCTACTTCAGATTCTAAGTTCCAGGAGGGCAAGAATCCTGGGGATCTTGCATTCTCAAGTCTTAGCACAGAGCCTGATGAAGGACAGGTGTTTAATGAATATAGTCCAAATGAACAAATGGCTACAAATATATATGACATTGAATATAATGTCAGCAATATAAGCTTAGAGAAAAGACAGTTCCTAAAATGGCAAGATTTTTCCCTTGACCAAGATAACAAAATTCAACTTCAACTTTTTCAAATAACCATAAAGAGATATGAGGTTTAATCTTCTTCCATTCTGATCAACTCGCTGCCCATTTTCTATGTTAAGAAACAGAGCATCTTCTTGTGATCACTGGACTTCAAAACCATGTCTCTTGTCAATAACTGCTATATATATATATATATA
>NW_016804139.1:3061755-3160157 GCF_001698545.2 Rhinopithecus bieti
TATATATATATATATATGTAATAAACGCTAAATAAATTATATTAAATACCCCTAAAAAGACATTCTCAGAGGAGTCAATGCCACCCTCTGTTACAAAATGAGAGCCCGTGTTAGCATTGTTTTCATCACTACACCACATAAACACCTCAAATGCTTATGGACAGCAGTCCCAGTAATTGCCTAGAGTTGAGAGAGATAGGAAAATGAGTGCAGTTGAGAAGAAAGAGCAAGGACACCTCTTTAAAATGCTACCATGTAAGTTTTCATATTGCTGGCACCAAGTTCAAGCCCAGGTGGGCACACCTCACCCAGACTGTCCATCCTGACCTAAGGTACAAGTCTCGCTAGTCTGCTTTTTAAGGACAAGGAAGGACACTGCTTGGTGATATGGCCACAAGCTGTTCAGGGAAGAGACTTTGCTCAGCACATTTCAGCTACTGAGCAGGGCTGGGCTCATTTCAGAGAGCCACATAAAATAAATAATCATGCAAAAGGAGATTCGTTCTGATAGGGCTCTGACAGCTGCTCCGAGAGGTGGGTCCTTGCAAGCCCATCTTTCAACAATGAACTGACCCAACGATCCAGGAAAGCTCCAGACAGGACCATATGGCCTGGAATAAAAACATATTTCAAACTCTGTTTATTATGCATATCTTTCAAAGGTTCACCACTCTGTGATGAAACATTGCACCTGCAAGGCTTTAATAAGCTTCCCAGCCAAGTACAATTATAAAATCGCAGGCACCTGAAGAATTTGTCTTCTCTTATACTTAGCCATGCACTGCCCACCAATGACTGGTCTCATTATTTTTAATTATATGGGTTTGCAGTATTTTGTAAGCTATGATCAATACTTATTCAGAAAATAAAACTCCTTATAGGCCTCAGAATGAGAGCCATGATATATATCTCTCCTCCTAAACTTTGGAGACTCCAACATTGCATACAAAACCCTCCAGTCTTCCTGAGAAAGAAAAAGAAGGAATGCAACTGTGCATCCCTGCAAAGACAGGAGAGCATTTGACATAAATTTAGGCTGGACATCATTCATCAGGAATGTCAGGGGCAGAGGGGATATGAGCAGCTTTCCTTCACAAGTGAGCCCTGTGACTCCACATCTGGTCCAAATATATGAGAAGTACAGTTTGTTCATTATCACTCCACAAATATCCATTGAGCAGTTATTACGTACCAGACTACAGGCTAAGGGTGATGATTTAGAGATAAATAGCACGTAGTTTCTGCCCTCAGCTATAAATGGGCTCATTGGAAAAGCAGATCCAAAAGAACTGGTATGGAAACACAGAGAAACAAGAGTTATAAAAGAACTTGAGGTACAGGCCGGGTGTAGTGGCTCACACCTCTAATCCCAGCACTTTGGGAGGCCAAGGCAGGCAGATCACAAGGTCAGGAGTTCAAGACCAGCCTGGCCAATATGGTGAATCCCCGTCTCTACTAAAATACAAAATTAGTTGGGGGTGGTGGTGCGCACCTGTAGTCCCAACTACTCAGGAGGCTGAGGCAGGAGAATCTCTTGAACTCAAGAGGCAGATGTTGCAGTGAGCTGAGAATGTGCCACTGACTCCAGCCTGGGCAACAGAGCGAGACTCCATCTTAAATAAATAAATAAATGAATAAATAACTCCAGATACAAAGGAGGGAATCACTTAGCCCTTCTGGGAAGTTCATGGACAACTTTCCAAAGGAAAGGGGATTTCAATAGAAACTTGAAAAGTAAATGAAGGTCTGCCAGCTAGTCATTAAAGAGCAGGTATGAGTTACACTGGGGTTGAAACTATGTTCATGTGTCATTTTCACTGACCTCTCCCAAGGCCCTGGGCAGCATGATCCACTTTGAAGCCCCAAGTGCTGTTTCCACCTCTGTCTTTAATTAGCCTATCCATGAACAAGATGTGCATGTCTGTGAGTGTTCACGTGATTAAACGACTGGTTTGGAATGGATGATTATTATAGATCCACTGCACTCAAATCTCTTCCCAAACTAAGAGTCTACATAAAAATGGAAATCCTTTTATTTATCTACCCCAAAACAGTGTACAGTGGTACCTGATAGGGTTTTAAGAATGGATTTTACATAAGATGGCTTAGACTAATCATTATGCACAATGATAGAATGGCTGAGTCTTGCCTGCTAAGATTCTATCTTTTTCCCCCAAACCCTTTGTTCAACATCAAAAGAGCCTTTGACTTGTGTCATAGAAGGATATCATACTTGTACTATAAAATGAAGGATGTAGAACCAATAGCGATAGATGAAATGAAGATTTTACTACAAAATTACATGGTGGACCTGGAGACACATAAAAGAAGTAACTGTTGCTTCTTAGAGGTATTGATGATGGCATCAATAACATGCAAAAAGATGAGCTTCTTTGACTAAAGGTTGTTATTTGGGAAACATATTGAGGGGAAGGAAGGAAGGCAGGGAAGGAGGGAGGCAGGGAGGCAGGGAAGAAGGGAGCAAGGAGGGAAAGTTTGGAGGCAGGGAGAAACATTTACTTACACAATCAACAGTATTTCTAAACTCTTTTTATCTCTAAGCTCGCAACAAATATGTAGCCATGATATTATCTTTCAATGCTTTTCAGATTCAAGGAGAACATCAGAAGATTGACAAAGATGGTACCTGATACTTCCCTTGCACATAGAAGAAAGAACAGCTCTTATTTATTGCTAAAACCCATGCTATTCACAACAACCCTTAAAGAGTGATGCTGTTAAATCCATTATATGGACATAGAAAATGAAGTTCAAAGAAAGTAAATAAATATGTTCAAAGTAATTAAGAAAAATGAGGCTGGGCACAGTGGCTCACGCCTGTAATCCCAGCACTTTGGGAGGCCGAGCCAGATGGATCACAAGGTCAGGAGTTCAAGACCAGCCTGGCTAATATGATGAAACCCCACCTCTACTAAAAATACAAAAATTAGCCAGGTGTGGTGGCGCATGCCTGTAGTCTCAGCTGCTGGGGAGGCTGAGGTGGAAGAATCGCTTGAACCTGGGAGGCAGAGGTTGCAGTGAGCTAAGGTCGCACCACTGCACTCCAGCCTGGGCAATGGACTGAGACTCCCTCTCAAAAAAACAAACAAACAAACAAAAAAAAAAACAAAAAAAAAAACAAAAACGGTAGAGAAAGGATTGAAATCCAGTCTGCCTCCAAAATCCATGCTCTTTCCAAAACCCTATCTTGCCCTTTTGCTGATTAATCTTCATCAGCGTTCATGTCCCAGTTTTAGATGTAAAGGATCACTGGTATTTTATTTATTATACTTATGCTTTGAAAGACTGTTGATCACAGCACTGCAGGTGGCCATGGCAAATGAGGTGACACAGGAGCTCTAGACAGGTGCCTTGCACTAAGCATGTGACTGACAGTGACATGCCAACTAGCATCTCTCCTTATTTGACCTCCCTGTCTTTCATATATCAGTTATTCTTTTCTGGTTTTGAATATTAAAAGACAAAAATATTCCTAAAAGGCATCAGCAGAAAGGGAGAAAGATTAGAGAATGTGCATGGGAAGTAAAAATCTTGTATTTCCCTGTGAACTGCAGGGCAGAGAAAACCATCAGACAAAGGGAGAGGAAATCAACATTTTTTTTTCCCTCTGGGTCATGCCAGGACTCTTTAAGTCTGTGAGTTCCATTGTTTTACCTTATATTTACTTTGTTGGAGTTTAGTAAATGTATTCTTTTATGAGCTACTTCAGTGGGGTCAGGGGAATCCATAGACCAGCTCTACCACCAATTTCATTGACCACCTCTAATAGCAACTATCTTGAATGAAAGAGTAAGTTTACTCCGATTTTAGAGCTAATAAAACAGTAGAAATTCGCATTCACTGGGTGTTTACAGGATACTAAGCACCAAAGCACTGCTTTAAAAGTTTAATATGCATATTTCTTTTAGGCTTTCCAAAAATAAGGAAGGCAGATTCTGTCCTATAAGGCAAATACGGTTAATAGTCCCATTTTACAGGTTGAGAAAATGTATGCAGAGAGAGGCTGTGTCATTTGCTCAAAGTCATTTATTTAGTAATAAATCTCACATAGGGTTTCTTCTTGTTGAGTAGAGCAAATTGGCAATTTGGACATAGTTCTTGAAAGGCAGCTACATCATCTTATTTTTTATTAATCATAATGTTTATTTTTTCATTCAATGTTTATTGTTTTTTGCCCAACCCACTAGGAATCCAGAAATAAGTAGAATCCTGAAGGTTTCCTCCATAAAAGGGAAGAAGCACAGAGGAGCAGCTGTGGTACCATGTGATCAGATCAGAGTAAATACTGGGTGCAATGGGAGCAAAGAGGAGGGACATTTAACTCAGCCAGGGTGTTGAAAGGGACTGCCAAAGAAGGTTGCTTTGTAGTAGGTGCTAGATGTAAGGTGCTAGAGTAATCTCGAAGGGTAAGTAGAAGAGGATAGGAAGGAAAAGGCCAGAAAGCACAAGAGAGAGACAAGGACACTGTATTAGCAGGGTTCTCCAGAGAAATGAAACCAATAGGAAATATATATGAGGGAGAGAGAGAGGTTTAATAAGGAATTTGCTCATGTGATTGTAGAGGCTGAGAAATCACAAGATCTGCAGTCAGCAAGCTGCAGACCGGAGGGAGCCAATGGGAAAGGTCTAGCCTGAATGCAAAGGCAGGAGAAGATGGATGTTGCCAACTCAGACAGTAAGACGGAAAGAGCAATTTCTCCCTTACTCAGCCTTTTTATTCTATTGGTGCCTTGGACAAATTAGATGAGGTCCACCCACATTGGAGAGACAATCTGCTAGACTCAGTCCACAATTCAAATGTGAATCTTGTCTAGAAACACACTCACAGACACACCCAGAATAACATTAACAAAATATCTGGGCATCTCATAGCCTAGTCAAGTGGACACTTGAAGTGAATAATCACAGATACATTCTGGGAGCCACGTTTAATTTGGTGTGACAAAGGCAAAAAGGTAACAGTGACCCTAAGGAAGTTAATGGAAGACATGGCATGGAAGGCCTTGCTTGCCATGCTAAGAAATCGGAACTTTATACTGAAGGCAATGAGGAACCACTAGGGAGTTTTAAGAAAGAGAATGGCAAGACAGAATTTGTACTTTTGAAAAATCGTCCTCCCCGCAGACTAGAGACAGGAGGCAGGAGGCCAATTAGGAGGCTGCTAAAGCCCTATCTTAAGGAAGTTGCAATGGAATAGGAAGAACTGACCAGATGCTAGAGATATCAACAAATCTTAAGGGCCAACTAATTGGAAAAAAGATCTTAAGATGCCTCCTAGTTTAATAGCTGTGTCACTAGGTTAATACAAAAGAGAATTCAATGGAAGAACCAGGTTTGGGGAATTAATGATGATAATGAACATGAAGCTTTACAGTTTGTAAATGAAACTGATAGATGTTAATGATTTTGTGACTATTCCTTTAAACAGCCCTATGAAGTTGGTGTTTTTCTCACTTTGGATGAGAACACTAAGCTGAAGTGGTAAGTGACTTGCCCAAGCTCCCAATCATAGTAAATGGAATAATCAGAACCTGAACTCTTTTCAAAGCCCATTTTTTTTCCACTGCACAATCTGATACAAAGAATAATAGTAGCAAAATAATAATGAGATGGCTAACATGTGTTGAATGCCTACTGTGGCCTGGTCATTCTTCTAAGTACCTTATTTTTATCAACTCTTAACACTCGCAACAACCACATAGGACAGGTATTATTGGGTATTATTGTTAGCCCCATTTTATAGAAGACACACGTGGGGTACAAAGAGATGACAGCAATAAACTGTGTCACTTGGGACAAATGATCCTCATGTTACAGTTTCCCCTTTGGGCAGGATCTAGGATAATGGTGAGTAGAACAACAGAGTGGTAAAGCTGAGTAAGTTGGCCCCTTTCACAGACGGTCATGCTTCTTTCAGAGCATGTGAAGTGAGGGAAAACCCAGACACAAGCCCCCATTGTTTTAACCCATAAGTGAAAGGTGAGAACTATTTCCCCCACCCCACTCCCAGCTTAAAAGCTTATACCCTAGTACACGCAGGACCACCTTCCGTGTGCTGAGTTGAAAAACTACCTATTAGCCACCATGCTCACTACCTGGATGACGGGATCATTCCTACCCCAGACCTCATGACACACAATCTACCAATGTGACAAACGTTCACATGAACCCCTTGAACCTAAAATAAAAGTTGGAAAAAAAAGAAAAAAAGAAAGAAAGCTAGAGCCATGCTCTGTTCATCCAGTTTGAGTTTTAAATAGAGAATCATTTTCCAGCAGCATTAATGTGCTTTGGCTGTGTGATCCTGGAGTGGGATAAACAACTGCAGGCTTGACTGCCCAATATGTCAGCCCGAGGAAATAGCCCTCTGGAGGACACCACTCACCCCAAGCCCATTAGCCAATTACTCAGAGCCCGTTTAGTAAATGAGCTCTTTCAGGGTACTAATTGGAGCCCTGTGAAAATAAACTTGCAGCAAGAAAGAAGCTGGCTCTCTGTGGTCAGATTTCCATCTCTGATACACCACGGGATCAGGCGTGCTGGATGGGCAGGATGGAGTGGTGACAAAGACCACTGGTGCTAAGCCTGGATTGCCTAGATTCAAATCTCAGTCCTGGGCTTGCCAGAGGTGCAGCCTTCAACAAGATATTCTATTCTCAGTTTCCTCATCTGTGAAATGGGGATGATTTCATGAGATTCAGCGGTCTCAAATGAGGTAATAAACCTGCACCCCACATATAGGAATCATTCAGTAAATGTGAACTGATACTATTTACTGTTCTTGTTTATTTATATGCAACAACCCACCTTAACCCAAGAAAAAAGTCAGGGGAGAGAATAAATTTACTCAGGTTTGAAAATCAAATTTACTCAGGACATTTGTTGTATCCCCTATATCCGTCAATTGGCAATTACTTATATTTTACTAATTTGTATTACTATGTAGCTAAGTAACTTTTCATATGCTTGAGCATTAGGTAAGTATTAGATATAATTTTCTCATCAATTTAATTTTGTGCTCCTTGAAGATAGATTTCATGTTTACTTTCATACCCACCAGGATCATCCACTCAATAGATATTTGTTTGTTGATTGACATTCTTGATTAAATTTTTGTCATTCCTGATGAGAATCAGCTGGACTGAATATTGATGAGTTAGCTCTACTATCCATGAGTGCTAACTCTTTGAGATTGAATGATTCCAACCATTTAAGCTCTAGTCATGTTTTGGTACCCAATTAGACAAACATGCAGCCATATCCTATCTTAGTCCATTCATGCAGCTATAGCAAAATACCTAAAACTAGGTACGTTAAAGAAAACAGAACTTTTTTTCCTATAATTCTGGATCTGGGAAGTCTAAGATCTAGGTGCCAGTAGTTGTTGTCTAGCAAAGGCTTTCTTGCTGTGTCCTCACACAGTAGAAGAAATGACTGGTAAGAAAAAAAAAAAAAGGTCTAGGTAGTTCCCTTCAGCCCTTTTGAAAGGTTGTTAACCCCATTCATGAGGGTGGAGCCCTCCTACCTTAATCACCTCCTAAAGGCCCACTTCTTAATACCATCACATTGGGTCTTAGATTCCAATGTATGAATGTTGGGGAGACACATACATTTAAACACTAACAGATCCATAGAACAAATTAGTAATAAAATAAGCCAGGAAAAAAGCCTACCTTACTCCTGAGCCAAAGGTGGCTTATTTTATGAGGACTTCAAATCAAAATCAAAGTATATGTATACTAAAGCCTCATGGTCTTAACTCCACTGGAGTTGGGCAACAGTTAGCCTAAGAAGTAGAACAGACTCTGGAAAGTAAATTAAAATCCTGCCAGAATTAACTGGACTTGTAACTGAAGCTGTGCAACTTGATCAAATAATTTTAGGGTCTAAAATTTAAGTCTATTTTAGTATATAAGAATACTACACATTTAGTATTATTGAAACAGCATTACCCCTGTAACCATTTCACAAGTTTGAGTACTTGAAGATCATTAATTGAAAATTATAATTATCAGGGTAAATATTGAAGATAATAGTTTTATAATGTAATAAAAGCCAACTTTTAATGTATATTTAATCTCTTTTAAAATAATAAAGATAAGTTTGTTTAAAGAAAATATAGAAAACATATTACATCTTCTGTTTAGCAATATGTAGCAATTTAACAGAAAAGTCAGAAGTGGATACCTTCAGATTTGTTATTCAAACACATTTCTGGAAAGAGTTAAGTTGCTTCTCATTGAGAAGTTCCTACAGAAAATATTTTTGTACTTTAAAAAAAGATAAGAAAACCTTGAAATAGCTCCTCTTCTTTAGTTTGGTCATTTTCCTGATTCCACAAGCAGAAGCAAATACAATGTGACTAGCTAATTCCCAGCTGCGTAAAGATTTAAAACCATGTCTGAAAACTGAACAATCAAATTACGTAGTAGCACAGTATCCAGAAATAAACCCAATACATAAATGCTGTTTATTCAACATTATTAACACAAATAAAATTTACACCTACAGCCCTGTGCATTAAAAATAACTTCTCCCACATCAAATGGCACCGTTTTCTTCTGCCAATCACATTAAACCACTAGAAACATATGGAAAGAAATCAATTCTATAACAAACCTTTGAAAAGTATGGCATTTATTACGTTCAAGACAGGTTAATTCTAGTTCTAAATAAACCTTCTCCTTCCAACTTAGGGCTTTTATTTTGTTTTCTTTCCTTTTCTTTGCTGGAAATGTGCTCAACCCAAACATTCTGTCATCTCAGCCATAAAAATCTTCTTTCTCCCACGCTACATAAATTAAAAGAGGAAAAACAGCACATACACACACACACACAAACACCAACACACACATAATTCTCTTAGACCCAGACAAAGTGTACTGATTTTAGGCAAAAGTGTAACAAAAATCTTATGCCAGGAATGAGAGCCTAAAAATTCTGGTGAGAAATATTTACAGAAACAGCCATGTCCCCTTGTTTCCTGTCAACAACCTCAGAGACTAACCGAAAAATCACCTCTGCAGATCTCCTTGACTAAAGGGAAAGAAGCCATTTTTAATGGCCTTCGGAGCCCTAAACTCCACACAGCTCTACAGATGAAAACTGATAGCCTCAAGTAGAACCTTAGTCTGAACAATAGGTGCATCATCCACACTACCTGAATCATATTCCTAAATGAGCAGCCTCTACAGCCACCATTAACTCACATTTGAAAGACATAGTCAAGATCAGTCTTCCAAATCATGTCCCACAATAGCTTTATCTGCAAGTTATGAGCAGGCAAACAATACAGATGAGGAGAAAAGGAACAATGTCTGCACTAAATGCACACAGAGTGGAATGGAAGGAAAAGAAATGCACAGGGTATACATTTTAGAGCAAAAGGAGATCTTACCAGTTACTCAGTCAGGTCTTGTAGCTTCCATCACATGAGCATGTGGAAGTAAAAATGTGGAATGCAATAACAGCCCCACCGGCAAAGAAGAAATGACTGTATGGTGCCAAATTCCCACAGGGCTTCTCACCATTTGTGCAGCTCTCTAGTTATTCCTTACGAAAATGGAAACAGTCAAAACTATTGTGTCACAATTAAGAGAAGAGCTGGCTTTTCTGTCGGGGATTTGAAATTTGCATTTGGTTAAAACCAGTCAACTGGAACTTTGAAATAAGTTTCTTTGTTTTGTCTCAACGTTACTATATCCACCCTTAATTTATTCGTCTGTCATTCACTTATTAAGTCAACAAGTATTTACTAAGAGCTACCAATTGTCAGGTGTCGCCCTGACTGCAGGAGTATAGCAATTAACCAAACATGAAAAGTCCCTGGGAGAAAGCTGTCAATAAACAAGTACAGATACGTATATGTCAGGTGGTGATAGATGATATAAAGAAAAAGAAATTGGGGTAAGAACTAAGATTGTCAGAAGATGTTACTTTATATGAAATGTTCAAGAAAGACCTTGCTGATAAAGTGACATTTGAGATAAAAGTTATAAAACATAAAAATAAAAGGAACAAATCCTGAGAATATGTGGTAAGAGCATTCCAGGCAGAGGAAACAGAAAATGCAAAGGCCCTCAGGTAAGAAGCATTTTTGACGTGTACAAGAACAACAGGAATCCCAGGTTAGATCTAAATGAACAGAGAAAGAATGAAAGAGCAGGTGGGAGAGAGGTAGTGAGGACTAGATCAGTTAAGGTCTTGTAGGCCACAGCAATGATTTTGGATCTGATTCTGAGAGTGCAATGAAAAGTCATTAGAAGTGTTGTGAGAAGAGAAATAACATGATCTAACTTGGCTGCCATACAAAGACTGGACAAATAGGAAGCAAATATAGAGCAGGTAGATTAGTTAGGATGCTACTTCAGTAGTCCAAACAAAAGATGATAGTGAAGTGGAAGTGTAGTACTAATGTAGATAGTCAAGATTCCAGACAGATTTAGGAGAAACTGATGTGAAGTATGATATAAAGTGAAGAGTCAATAATAGCTCTGAGATTCTTAGCCTGAGCAACTAGAAGTATCACTTATTTGAGCAGAGAAGACTATGAGACAGTTCTTCAAATTCCTTGAGAACATGTTACAATTTGAGATGTTTATTAGGACTCCAAGTGTAAACGTTGGGTAGGAAGTTGAATGTACAAGTCTGGAGTTCAGGGGAGAGTTTTTGATGGAGTTATAGAAATGAGGATCATTAGCTTATAGAGTTACCTAAAGCCATGAGACTGGCTGAGATTCTCTTGGCCGTGAACATGGATAAAGAAAATTTCTGGAGATTGAATCCTGATGTAGTTCAGTGTTTGAAGGTCAAGAAGAAGAGAAAGATACACTGAAGAAGCTGAGAAGGAGCTGCCTGTGAAGTAGGAGGAGAACTAAGAGAGAATAAATTGTGCCTTAGAGGCCAAAGGAAGAAAGTATTTCAAGGAAAAGGGGAATAACTATGTCAGTTGCTGCCTGCAGATAAAGTAAGATGAGGACTCAGGAATCACCATTTTATTGGGCAATTAGAGGTCATTCGTTTTCCTCTAAAAGATGCTTTATTGGAGTAGCGGGTGCAAAGGGCCTATAGAATGGGTTCAAAAACAGAGTAGGGCATAACTATGAATATCTAAGTGTTTTGAAGAAGGTTCCCACATCATGATTAACCTGGAACTGATAAATTCTTGGACACACATTGCATTGCTAGCTTCAAAGGAGATACGAAGAACACACCCACACTCTCTCATATACACAAAGGAGAACTGAGCAGAAAGAAGTGGCTGTAGGAACTGTGATGGTCATTATGGGAGTTCTCAGGACACAGATTGGAATGCCCAGAACTTAGTCCAAGATGCCAACAGTAAGGCCATACAAATAGAGTCAGAATTAGAGCAGCAGGAAGAATAAAAAAAAGTAGCAAGCCAAGCTGACCTACCACTGGGATTAGCCTGAGACTGAAATACTAAAGTTTCATGATAACCCTTGAAATAGTAACAAGAAAAGGAAGATGAGTCTGAGACTGCATCTTGAGACAAAATTCTTTGGAAAAGAGGCTGTGATATTTCAGGAACGAAGGGACCCTTTGACTTCCCGCAGAGGCAAAGCCTTCTCCTTCCAGATGCCTGACTAACCAACCAACCCCTTTATCACTGCTCGTGAGCCTGTGATGACCAGGTAGACCACCCAAAGTTCTGCCAGTTGGATGGATTTCCCTGCCTCCACATGACTTCTTCTAGGGCCACTCCTAAGTGGGGCTGTAGTGAAGCAACCACCCATTTCAGCTTGCATCTACGCATCCAGCCTATCTATCACATACACTCAATTCTGTTCTCAGATTCATCATCTAGGAAACCAAAGACAGAATAAACACTCCTATTCAAGACCCCCCTGGGAAACTACCCTTGACAACTGAGCTGGAATCTCTTAGCCTTTCATTTCCTTTGTAAAGCACTTTGAGGACTACAGCATCACAATCAGGCTTCTGTTATTGTTTGTTGGGTACTCACCAATAAATTTACTAGATGGTGAACCCCTTGAAGGCAAGAGCTATGTCTTTATTCCTATTTCTGAAGAAATATTATAGCAAATATACTGGAAATAGGCTCTGACTTCCAAATTCGTTGGATATAAACCCTTCAGAAAGTTACAAAACCTCTCTATGCTTCCATTGCCACATCATAAAAACATGAAAAATACTCATCTTGCAGTTCAGATTTAAGAATTAGCAATAATATTCATATAACATGAATACAAAGCCTGAGAGGAAGCCCAACAGATGGGCCCTAATGTTGTTTTGTGTTATTTGAATCCCTAGAACCTAGCCCAGCACTTGGCTCATGGGTTATAGACACAAATTGATATTTACTGCTTTAAATCAGAAGGAGAAACATCACTTAAAATACCACATTTGTGGAGAAATTGGCAAACGGGTACAATTCTGAAGGGAAAACTTGGCAGGCAGAGAGTAAAATCTTTCAGTTTATTCGACAAAATTTATTTGACAAAATTGTCATCACTTTAAGAGGTTTTAGACGTGCTCACTTCATCTACACAGGGCTTGTATGGTAGGATGGGGTTAGGGGCAAGGTGGAATCTTGTTTTTTGCAGCAATCATGGTTAAGACCAAAAAGGTACTGACTTCTCCACTTCCTAAATTTAGAGAACTGCCAGGAGTCAAAGGCAGTCACTTCCCCACAGAGCTTGCTTCATTTGAGAGCTTGTCACCTCAACCTCCATCCAACTAGGTAGATCCAATTGGAATAAGACACATAGAGAGGTCACTTTATAACATTTTTTTGGAGCAGTGGACATTCTTTCTTCTTAGACTTTTCCACCACTCCCTTCTATAATATTGAGGGGACCCAAATGTTCCCCCCACCTCCACTAAGTCAGGGACTGGTGATCATTTCTTGCCTGAAGGGCTGAGCAATGGGATCTTCAGAGTCCTTAATGCTGCAAATAGGTAGGACCAAATGCATGAGTTGGACAGCAGATATAAGGCAGGCAGTGATAGGGGGCAGACTGCACCCCCACAATTGACCATGGCAAGCATATGGAGATTTTCCTATATGTCGATCAAATGTCAGTGTACAGATGGATTTAAGCACTCCCAAAAGGGCCACTCAATGAGTGAGAGGACCCTGTAGCAAGGGGAGACAGGGTGGGTGGCTTGCCACCTGTGGGTTGAAGCTGGCAGGCCGAGGTCAAAACTAAGCTATGATTCTGGGCCAGCAGACTGTATAGGGCAAGTGTGAAGAGGGCTGTACTATGAGCACCCAAAAGAGACAGCCCACTGGGAACCTGCCACACAGAAGAGTGACAGTGACAGTCAGTCAGTGAAGGGAAGCAAATTACAGGGCTCTGGAAAAGCCTGCAAGAAGCCCCTTACCCTAAAACGAATGCATTTTATGTAATAATGTAATTCAGGTTGTAGATCATCAAAGAATTTGCAAATGTAGCTTTCCACACATGCAGCCTAAATTGTCAAAACAACCCAGTGAAAATTTTCTGCATTAAAAATGTCATCATGGGGCGGAGGCCTCTTCACGTCCTCCCTAACTCATTCTATGAAGCCAGCATCACTTTGATACCAAAACCTGGCAAAAGCACAACAAAAAAAGACAACTACAGGTCAATATCCCAGATTAACAGAGAAGCAAAACTCCTCAGTAAAATATTAGCAAACCAAATCCAGCAGCACATCAAAAAGTTGCTTCACCGTGATCAAGTTGGCTTTATTTCTGGAATGCAAGGCTGCTTTAACATATGCAAATCAATAAATGTGATTCACCACATAAACAAAATTTTAAAAAGCTATATGATCATCTCAGTAGACAAAGAGAAAGCGTTTGATAAAATCCAACATCCCTTCAGGATAAAAACCCACAACAGACTAGGCATTGAAGGAACAGACCTCAAAGTCGTAAAAACTGTCTATGACAACCCCACAGCCAACATCATACTAAATGGACATAAGCTGAAACTGTTCCCCTTAAGGACTGGAACAAGACAAGGATGCCAACTCTCAACATATCTATGCAACATAATTCTGTAAGTCTTAGCCAGAGCAATCAGGCAAGAAGAAGAAATAAAAGACATCCAAATAAGATGAGAAGAAGAAGTCAAATTATCTCTCTTTGCTGATGATAAGATTCTATACCTTGAAAGCCCTAAAGACTCTGCCAAAAGGCTCCTGGAACTGATAAACAACTTCAATGACGTTCCAGGATAAAAAAATCAACATACAAAAAATCAGTAGCATTTTTATACACCAATAATGTTCAAGCTCAGAGCCGAATCAAGGAAATAATCTCAAATAAAATACCCACAAAAAGGATAAAATACCTAGGAATACATCTAACCAATGAAGGGGAAGATCTCTATAAAGAGAACTACAAAACACTGCTGAAAGAAGTTGGAGATTATATGAAGAAATGGAAAAACATTCCATGCTCATGAATTGAGAGAATTAATATCATAAAAATGACCATACTTTCCAAAGCAATCTACAGATTCAATGCTATTCCTCTCAAACTACCAACATCATTTTCCACAGAATTAGGAAAAACTATTCCAAAATTCCTATGGAACCAAAAAAGAACCCAAACAGCCAAAGGAATCCTTAAAAAAAAAGGAACAAAGCTAGAGGCATCACATTATCCAACTTCAGACTGTAGTCTACAGTAACCAAAACAGCATGGCACTAGTACAAAAACAGATACGTAGACCAATGGAAAAGATTAGAGAACTCAGAAATAAAGCTGCACACCTACAATTAGCTGATCTTTGACAAAGTAAACAAAAATAAGAAAGGGGAAAGGGCTTTTTAGTCAGTAAATGGTGCTGGGATAACTGGCTAGTCATATGCAGAAAAATGAAACTGAACCCTTACCCTTTCAAAATACACAAAAATTAACTCAAGATGAATTAGAGATTTAAATGTAAGACTTTGAACTCTAAATATCCTAGAAGAAATACCATTCTGGGAAATACTACTCTGGACATGAGCTTTGCTGAAGAATTTGTGACTAAATCCTCATGAACAATTGCGACTATAAAACAAAAATTGACAAATTGGATCTAATTAAGCTAAAGGGCTTTTGTACAACAATGTGCAAAACTCTGCTTACTCAATAGAGTAATCAGACAACTTACAGAATGAGAGAAATATTCACAAACTATGCATCAAAGTTCGAATATCCAGAATCTATAAGAAATTTAAACAACTCAACAAGCAAAAAGCAAATGACCCTACAAAAACTGGGCAAACGGCTGGGCGCGGTGGCTCATGCCTGTAATCCCAGCACTTTGGGAGGCCAACGCAGCCAGATCACGAAGTCAGGAGATCAAGACCATCCTGGCTAACACGGTGAAACACCGTCTCTACTAAAAATACAAAAAATTAGCCAAGCATGGTGGCACATGCTTGTAATCCCAGCTACTCAGGAGACTGAGGCAGGGGAATCTCTTGAACCCAGGAGGCGGAGGTTGCAGTGAGCTGAGGTCATGTCACTGCACTCCAGCCTGAATGACAGAGCGAGACTCCCTCTCAACAAAAAAAAAAAAAAAAAAAAAAAAAAAAAAAAAAAAAAAAAAAAAGTGGCAAAGGACATAAACTGACACTCTACAAAATAATACATAAAGGAAGCCAACGAACATAAAAAAATGCTCAATATCACTAATTGTATTAGACTGTTCTCACACTACTAATAAAGACATACTCAAGACTGGGTAATTTCTAAAGGAAAGAGGTTTAATTGACTCACAGTTCAGCATAGGTGGGGAGGTCTCAGGAAATTTACAATCATGGTAGAAGGGGAAGCAAACACATTTTTCTCCACATGAATGCAGCAAGGAGAAGTACAGAGGGAAGTGGGGGAGAAAAACCATTTATAAAACCATCAGATCTCATGAGAACTCACTCACTATCACAAGAACAGCATGGAGGTAACCACCCCCATGATTCAATTATTTTCCACTGAGTCCTACCCACAACACAAGGGGGTTATGGGAGCTACAATTATAGCTGAGATTTGGGTGGGGACACAGCCAAACCAAGTCACTAATCATCAGAGAAATGCAAATCAAAACCACAATGAGATACCATCTCACAACAGTCATAATGGCTATTAGTAAAAAGTCATAAAATAACTGAAGTTGGGGGCCAGGAGGTGGCTCACGCCTGTAATCCCAGTACTCTGGGAGGCCAAGGCGGGTGGATCACGAGGTTAGGAGATCGAGACCATCCTGGCTAACAGGGTGAAACACCGTCTCTACTAAAAATACAAAAAATTAGCTGGGCATGGTAGTGGGCGCCTGTAGTCCCAGGTACTCAGGAGGCTGAGGCAGGAGAATGGCGTGAACCTGAGAGGCGGAGCTTGTAGTGGTCGAGATTGTGCCACTGCACTACAGCCTGGGTGATACAGCGAGACTCCGTCTCAAAAATAATAATAATAATAATAATAATAATAATAATAATAATAATAAATAACAGAGGTTAGTGAGGCTGTGGGGAAAAGGGAACACTCATACACTCTTGGTGAAAATATAAATTAGTCCAGCAACTGTGGAAAGCAGTTTAGAGGTTTCACAAAGAACTGAAAACAGAACTACCATTCAACTCAGCAATCCCATTATGGAGGATGTACCCTAAAGAAAATAAATCATTCTACCAAAAAGACACATGCACTCATATGTTCATCACAGCACTACTCACAATAGTAAAGGCATAGAATCAACCCAGGTGCTCATCAACAGTGTATTGAATAAAGAAAATGTGGTACATATGCACCATGAATGCTACATAACCATAAAAAATAATGAAATTATGTCCTTTGCTGCATGTTGGATGAATAGCTGGAGGCCATCATCCTAAGCAAATTAACACAGAAGCAGAAAACCAAATACCACATGTTCTCACTTATAACTGCAAGCTAAACACTGAGTACTTATGGACATAAAGATGGGAACAATAGTCGTTGGTGACTACTAGAAGAGGGAAGGGAGAGAGGGGCAAGGGTTTAAAAACTACCTATCAGGTACTAAGTTATCAGTAGCTGGGTGATAGAATCATTTATACCTCAAACCTTAGCGTCACACAATACACCCATGCAACAAATCTGCACGTGTACTCTCTGAATCAAAAATGAAAGTTGAAATTATTTTAAAAAAGAAAAAAAATGACATTATCAGAGATTCTGATTAAATATGAATAGTATATGTTTTCCTTTTACAGAATTAAATCAAAATAATTCAACACAATTTGTATGACAGTTCTCATTGTACACACACACACAGACCTCCCAACACACACACACATATAGAGAGAATAAGAGTATTTGCTTACTTTATTTTTCTGTTTTTTTAATTATCCAAATTCTTGAAATTAGGCAAAGCTATCACTTTCAAAATTTACAATTTATTTTAATCATATATATGAATAACTTAAGAAATGTCCTTGTCTGTTGGAGGATAATTAGAATGGTGTTAACCTGCCTCTTCTTTTTTAACTGTGATTCCATGGGCATACCACTTAGTTTTCTGAGGTTACGTCTTCATGAAAAGTTGAAATATAAACAGGAGTGCTAATCCATAGACTGACAGTCTTTTGGGGGAGGATTCTTCCTTACATCTTTTCCTTCCCATTCTGTTATTACAAGATATCCTGGAATCCACCTGTGACTCTCTCACAGGCATACGTTGGTTTTGCCTACCTTACACGTATCTTCCACCAGCCACTCCACATTCTCTGGAAAAACCATTCTGTTCACACTCAGTAGACATGATTTCAATGGGTTCTGAGTTCAAGTATGGACACAAACCCTTTTTCAGGTCAATCACTCTTTTCTAAAACTAAAGTTACAGTGGCTGCTCTAAAGATGGACTCCTGACTCAAATTGTCTAATCAGAGCTAAGCCAAAGATTGCCTGGAGAAGTGATAGGAAGTTGTTCCCTTTTCTCTGGTCTTGAACTTGAAGGATATAAGCCAGGATCTGGTAACAGTCACACAGACAGAGCCTAGGAGTCGAAAATTCACAGAAAAGCTGAGCCACGAGATGGAAATGAAACATCCCTTGGAGTCTTTGAGTCCTGCTAATTTGAAGAATTGTTCTTGAACTTTTCAGTCACTTGAGCAAATAAACTCCCCTGTTTCTTAAACCAAATTCTAAGTTTTTGTAACTGAAAGAGCTATATCTGATATGTACAGTCTATAGGTTGACTCTTCAGTCTAGTACAAAGATGTTCAAATATTTATAATATATGTAGATAATGTGTTAAAGTATAAATTTATATAAATTTTTAAGTGTTTCCATTAGGATTTCCTCAACAATATATAGTATAGGAATAACTAGAAAATTTTAGCAGTCCCTTCAAATTCTAAAACTCTACGATGTTTAAGAGCTTTTGCATTTCATAAACCAAGGTATAAACCTGCATATAAAATGGTACAAAAGACATTTGTCCTCAGTGATTAATCAGTAAGCAACTCTGTTCCTTTGCATGATATTGTGAAATGCAATAACTTTGAGACAATGATATTACATTTTGGGATTTGCAGATCAGAGACATGGAAATAAGATTGTGAATTCTGAATAAGACCAAAAATAATTTAAAAATCCAAAAGATGCCTTTTTTAAAATCCTTTTTTTGGTACTAATGGAGATTTCACACTGGGTAATATAAATCACCAACGTGCTAATTAAGCTGTGTTTTCACTTTAAGGTCTTTTGTGCTTCCCTTAAAGTGATAACAAATGGAACATCATCATTTTCTTGAGATCTGAGATCAAAATGTCCACAAGCAATATACAGTTGTAGTGATACAATAGCAAGAAAAAAAAAAACTTTAAATATCACCTACCACAAACTTGGAATATAAAATGTGAAATTTGCAGAGGCATGGCTGATGGAGTGATTTCTATTTTTTCAGCAACTGAATACCCAGTCCATGAACCAAGCACATATAATACTTAGAAAACAGTCTCAGAGAAAACTGACAGATATATAGGGTATTTTATCTTATATTATGTGATTTGTAGAAGTAATCTCAACTGGAAGTACTTCAAAGAAAGGCATTAAACAAGTGTAAAATAACTAATCTGCAAGTATTTATTAAGCGTTTGCTATGTAGCCAGCCAAATCCAAGGTGATTGAGGAGGAAATAAGAAAGGGAAATCTAAGGACCCTATTGAGAGTAACCTGCTAACTGTGTCCCCCTCTTTCAGCCTCTTCCACTTCAAACCACTAGACCCATGGCTGCCAGGCTAATTGGCTGAAAGCACAGCTTGATTCCCTTTGATCTTCTATGCATGCATCTTTAGTGGTCCCTTGCTGTACTACATACATTCTCTCCCTCTCTCAGGTAGGCATAACTTAGTCCCAGCCTTATTTCCAGCCTTCTATCCCAGTATTGCCCTTTGAGTGACAATAGATGCAGGTCAGCACTTTTATTTAAAAAGAAGTTGGTTGTACAATGGCTATGACAATGACAACAGTGGCAATGGAGAAGAGGAGGAGAAAGAGGAGACTTAACATTCTTCAACTGGTTACCATGCTCTTAGTATTAGGCATATGCTAAGTATTTAACATCCATAAGTCTCATAACCCTGTAAACTGAGTACTATTATCATCTACATTTTTTTTCTATTGAGGTGAAAATCACCTGACATAAAATTCACCATTTTAAAGTGAATTGTGTATTTACAATGCTGTACAACCACTACCTCTATCTAGTTCCCAAATGTTTTCATTGCCCCAAAAGGAAATCTCATACCCATTAAGCAGCTAATTCTTAACTGCTCACTCATCCCTTCATCCAGCCCATGGCAACAACAAATTTGCATTCTGTCTCTATGTCATCCCCATTTTACAAATGAAGAAATTCAGTGTAAGAAGTTAGGCTACGTGTCCATAAAAGAAGCAAATCCTCCACTGCCCCAAGGAGAGAGCATGCAATGGGCTAAAGACGCTTCATTGGCAGCTTTCATTATACTGAGGGTCCCTAAAGCTTTCTTTCTAACCAGCCATGGCCCTCATACTTACGTATTTATGAAACATGCATTGAGAAGCTACTATGAGTCTAGTGTGTGGTTCTCGGTCAGCTGTAATCACAGTCTGCTGAATATTATGTGCCTTTAAAACCTTGCAGAAAGGACCAAGTTCAAAACAAAACATAAGCCTATATATGCCATGCTTACAAAAATTGCCCATTTTGTTTCTCTCATGTGGGATCCCAGTTCTTTTTAGAATATAAATACCTTCTATGACAGATGTAAATAACCCAATCTATAATATAATATGTGCACTGTGATATTATAATTAATATAGAACTACATGTTATGGTCATTTAATAAAAATCTAGACATAATATTAGAGGTTTTTTTTAAGAAATCAATTCCCATGATTATGTCCAAAATTTGCAGGGAAGTGTTGATGTTGCAGCCCAAATCCAAAGCCAGCCTGGAGACAGAATGCCTTTAGAGACCTTAGTCTTTTTCTCTTAAGGCCTTCAACTGACTGGGCAATTCCCATCTGCATTATGGAGGGTCACCTACTTTACTCAAAGTCTACTGATTTAAATGTTAGTCACATTTAAAGTACACCTTCACAGCCACATCTACACCAGTGTTTGACCAAACATCCAGACACCATAGCCAAGCCAAGCTGATACATAAAATGAACCATCATACTACCTGTTGTAGATTAAACTGGATCTCCTAGAAATATATGTGGTTGAAACCCTAACACCCAATGTAATTATATTGTGAGATAGGCCCTTTAAGGAGTTAACTAAGGTGAAATAAGGTCTTAAGAGTGAGGCTCTGGGCTGGGCGCGGTGACTCACACCTGTAATCCCAGCACTCTGGGAGGCCGAGGCAGGCAGATCACGAGGTCAGGAGATCGAGACCATCCTGGCTAACACGGTGAAACCCCGTCTCTACTACAAATACAAAAAATTAGCCGGGCGTGGTGGCGGGCGCCTGTAGTCCCAGCTACTCGGGAGGCTGAGGCAGGAGAATGGCGTGAAGCCAGGAGGCGGAGCTTGCAGTGAGCAGAGGTCACACCACTGCACTCCAGCCTGGGCGACACAGCAAGACTCCATCTCAAAAAAAAAAAAAAAAAAGAGGGAGGCTCTAACCTATTAAAACTGCTGTCCTTACAAAATGAAGGGATACCAGGAAGCACATGAACAGCGGAAACGCGGTGGGAAGACACAGCGAGAAGGCAACCACACACAGTCTTTCCTCTGTGCAAGCCAAGGGGAGAGCCTTCACCAGACACCAATCCTGCCAGCACCTTGATCTTGAGCTTCCAACCTCCAGCACTGTGAGAAAATTAATTTCTCTTGTTTAAGCCACCCAGTCTCTCATACTTTGCAATGGCAGCCCTAGCAAACTAACATACTCCCCAAATCTCCTCCCAGGGAGCAGCCAGAGATCCACTTAAAAGGCACAGAAGATTCTGTCCCTCCTCTGCACAAAACCCTCCAAAAGCTACTGCTGCAAAGTAGAGGCCATTGTTGTTAAAGGTCTGCCTGGTCCTCTGGAATCTCATCATCATGGTTCCCTTTCTCCCACTGGTGCCCTGTAACTGCTCACTCATACTCTTCCCCCTTGCCCATGCCACTGGAGCCACAGGGGCTCCCTTGCTGTCCCTGGAGCATGTCAAGCCAGATCCCAACTCAGAGACCTTTGTCTGGTGCTTCCCTCTTTCTGGAAGCTTTTCCTCAGATGTCTGTACCCTCAGCTCTTTGAAGTCTATCTTCAAAAGGCCCCTACTAGGTGGGTCTTTTGGTTATACACAGATATGTGTATAACCAAACCCTCACCTCCAATCCTCCACTCTCTGCTCTTAGCATCTCCTGCCTCTTGTCCTTGTTCTTCCTCATTAATCCCCAGGACTAAATGCTATTATTGTCTCTACTTTACAGATGAAGAAACTGAGGGAACAGAAGGATTATTAGTAATTACCTTGCCCTTACTTACTAGCCCCAAAGTAGGGAGACCAGGAGTTGAACCCAAGCAGTGTTACTCTAAGTTTATGTTCTTAACTACTCCACTAGGCTATGTCTCTGGCTGTTTTGGGGGAGAGAAAGAAATACCACTTTCTGAGTAAACAATGCATCAGGCAGGACCCATGTAGTGCAGTTTTGCACACTATTTCTCTTTTTTTAATTGATGAATAAAAACTTCATCTATTTATGGTATACAACACATTTTGATATATGTATACATTGTGGAATGGCTAAATCAAGCTGATTAACCTATGCATTCCATCACACTTTTCATTTTTCATGATGAAAACACTTAAAAGCTACTCTCAGCAATTTCCAAGAACACAATGCATTAGCTAAGTCATCATGTTATACAACAGATTTCTTTAACTTATTTCTCCCAATTAATTTTGTATCCTTTCACCAACATCTCCAACCTCCACTCCATCTCTCTGCCCCCGGTAGCTACTCTTCTGCTCTTCAAGATACTGGTATGTTCACTGATTGCAGATCGTGGCATCTGAGAAGAAGAGTGTACAGAGAATGTTAGTTTGGGTGAGTGTTGTGGGGTGAACATATTGCATCTCCTGAAGTGAGTAATCTATAGAGCAGGAAAATGCAAAGATCAAGTGTCTTAGGTCACCCATCAGCATCAGAAGTTACAAGGCACAGCAAGTGGAGCAAGGCAGAAAAGTGCAGGAAAGAAAAAGAGATTTTTGCTTACTGGACAATTTTCCCTTCTCTGTGAAGCCTGAGCTGTAGGATGGGCAGGCTAGAAAATGAAAAGAGATAGACTCTGCAAAAATAAGCATACATTATAGCAATCCTCAGATGGGATGATCCTCCTTAGAATTTTGCTATGTTCTAGCTAATTAGCTAAATAGATAATTCATTTTACTCTTGAGAATCAAGTTTTCCCTGAGGGGGTAAATATTCAAGGTCTGCAAAAAGAGAGTCCAAGCCTACAGCAAGTGTTAACTAAATACCAAACACCCGTCCTTCAAGGTTTGAGCCCAGCAAGGACAAAGCAAAGACAAATTATCTGTCTTTGGGAGTAGCCACTCCCCTCAGACTTCCCTTCATCCCCTTCCATCTAATTTCCCATCCCCTCCCTCAGCATTTAGGCCGAGAGATAACTCATGTTTTGGCACGCAGATCCTGAAGAATTCCTTCTGTTATTGCCAAAATATACATACATACAGTAGAGAGAATCATGCAGTATGATGTGGATGGAACACACGCAAGGGGAACAAAATGCATGTTCAGAACTCAGTCAATTAGAAAAGCATCACCCATATAAAAATGAGTGCGAGCAGACAACTGCAGAAATCCTCTCGAACAGCACTTTCTTCCAATACAGGACAGAGCTGACCAGAGCCAACGTGAAGGTACGACTACTCCTAAAGGCAGGATGTAGCGAGAGAAAGGAGACATTCTGCCATCCAAACAGGAAATTGGGTGATTTGTCAATATGTATCCAGCACATCCAGGGACTAGATGCCCTGGGCAACTAGTACAATATTCTGTGCCCCCAAGTAGAAATAACCATAAAACAGAGATGGGTGCATCTGACTATAAGATTACAATGCTCTTAGTCTTTGCCCTGCCGTGATCATCTGGCCATTTTTTAAGTTTGACTTCTGCTCACATGTAGATGTCTTCCAAAAAGATATGCCACCTAACTGACATAAATGTCCTTGACAGTTGTATTTTAAATCATAAATTTATAAACTGACATTTTGGTTTCTGTATCATTGTCTTGAGAGTCGCTGGATATGAGTCTATTTCAGGAGAAACAGATATTCTCTAAGAATATTGACAAAACTACATATACATATATATATATATATATGCACAGACACACACAAACACACACAAATATATACCGTTAGTTCTGTCCCTCTAGAAAACACTGACTAATACAACGTGTTTGTGTCCATGTGTGCTCAGTGTTTAGATCCCACTTATAACTGAGCACATGCAGTATTTGTTTTTTTTTGTTTTTGTTTTTCTGTTCCTGCCACAAACTACCTTTCTTTAAAAATCTGACTCTACTCCCCACTCAGGGCAGTTGTATAGGTGGAGTGTTGAGAAAGAACTGCAGGAAGAACAGCAGAAAGGCAAGTGTGACTGGTGTGGAGTGTGAGAGAGAGCAACTGAAGATGAGGTCAAAGAGTTTGAATAAGAAGGGGACAGTGCAGGGCTGTTCAGTTAAGAGTTTGAGATTACTCTATGCGAGATGGATAGCCTCTGAAGAGTTCTAAGCAGAACATTTATAAGATATGACTTATGCTTTAAGAGGACAACTCTGGCTGCTGCGAAATGGATAAATGAGAAACCAGTTAAGAGCAAATTTCATGAATCCAGAAAAAGATGATAGTGGCTTGAACCTAGGAGTTTGCAGATTAATTTTCTGAGAGTATTAAAAAAAAAAAAAAAAAGAAAGAAAAAACAGAGAGAGAGAGAGACAAAAATGACTCCAAGATTTTGGACTCAAGTAATTGGAAGCTTGGAGCTGTCATCGAATGAGACGCTATGTGAAGACACAGGGCCATTTAGAGATTACCAAGACATGGTGGCTCTGAGAAATCACAGTCTAGGAAGAGAGGTGGACAAGTAAAAGAATCTAAGGCCAGGCGAGGTGGTTCACGCCTGTAATCCCAGCACTTTGGGAGACCAAGATGGGCGAATCACGAGGTCAAGAAATCAAGACCTTCCTGACCAACATGGTGAAACCCTGTCTCTACTAAAAATACTAAAAAAAAAAAAAAAAAAAATAGCTGGATGTGGTGGCACATGCTTGTAGTCCCAGCTACTCAGGAGGCTGAAACAGGAGAATCACCTGAACCCAGGAAGCAGAGGTTGAAGTGAGTTGAGATCACGCCACTACACACCAACCCGGCAACAGAGTGAGGCTCTGTCTCAAAAAAAAAAGTATCTCAGTAAAAGAAATTGCTATTTCTTGGACACTTATTTCGTAATACTTATTTAGTAAGTATTACTTACCATCACTGAACTAAATATTTTGCAAACATAATATAATTCAATTCTCATAAAGTCTTAATTTGGTAGATATACTTAGCCCTGTTTTACAGATGAGAAACTGAAGCTTGACAGAGTGAAGTGGCTTATTCAAGCTTTAAGAGCTGAAAGATAGAGGACCAGTCTGCATCCACACCTGTTTAACCTCAAACTTGTGCTCTTAACTATTATACTTTAGCCTAACTCTGGCTAAACTTAATCTGAAATAAGGTAGGCAGGATATATGAAGTAAGCTGCTTCCACAGTACACGGAGCAGTTTACCTATGACAGAATGATTGCACGCTCACTTTTAATCCATAAAACAAGAAGGATGGACTCTATGATTTCCATGGCTCCTTCCAGCTCTAAAAGCCTATAATTTTAAAACGCGGTGCTGCTTCTTTTCACTAAAGTAAAAATCATTTTTATCCCTTAAGATTGAATAGCATATAACACAATTCTCTTATTTACACAAAACTATTCCAAGTCAGACTGAATGGTGCATTACAGATAAAAGAATAAAAGTGAACAAAGAAGGATCAATGAAGAAAAGGAAAGGTCATATCAAAGAAAGGAAGGCACCATCACAAAATCAGCAAGAAAAATTAAAATGCGCCTCAAAAAATCATTTTCCCAAGAAATGAAGAATTTTTATATCTATCTTTTATACTGAGATATATTGAGTGCTGACTACAAAGTTCAACGACATCTGAAAACATATCTTTTCCATTAACAGAAACTTTAATTTTCAGTCTGTTGTACTCCAGATTCCAATGTATAATATCACACCTTCAATTTATCACAATTGCAATAGCATATGAACGTATTTGTACCCAGAGAGAACATAAACCATGCACCTCTAGAAAAATACAATACAATGTATTTATGTTTGCCTTCTCTTTGGGATATGTTGGTGAAATTAAAGTGTGACCTAGATTTAAAGAATCATAAAAAACAACTTTGGTTTTAATTAGGATTCAACAAGCAGCCTGTTTCTTTTCATTATGATTGGCTAAATTCATAACACATATCCCAGAATACTATATTATATATATATATTATATATATATATATATACATATATTATATATATAAACATGTTAAGTATGTATGTAGGGCAGTAGGACAGCTATGGGAATATTCATTTGATTTGCTGAAGCTGAAGATAAATGAGTTTACAGGAGAAATAATACCAAAGTGTTTGATTACATGAACAGAAAAGAAGCTCTAAACTCTGGCTTTAAAATTGTGCCTCATGAAACTATAGAGTATTATAGTCACTAGGAGGGCAGAACTCCGAGCCCCTCTCCTTCACTTCTTTAGCTGTCTTCATATTATGTCTTTCATATAATGGCATCTTAAAATATTATTTTAAGCTTTAAAAAAGTATGTAAAGCTGCAGCCAAGATTATAATGAATAGATTCAATACGTTAAAATATTTAAAAATTGAAGACTTTGTTTCATATATTGGAATCATCATTGTCTCTGAATAACTTCCTGGGTATTGCTAGGTGAAATGGCATTCATTTATTATAATGGCTATTGTTTTTTAAAAAATACATGCTAAACACAAAAACCAGGATAGAATGGTCAAATAATATGGACAGAAACTCGACAGAAGAGATTCAAATAAACTAGTAAATAAAATATTTTGCCTTCTCTGTAATTTAATGTAAATGAAAATAAAAATATACTTTTAATATATGTAGCATGTCAAATTAGCAAAGTATGTGTTGTGTGCATGTGTGTTTTAAAAAGAACATTCAGTATTGGTGATAATGTGTGATATGGTTTGACTGTGTCCCCACCCAAATTTCATCTTGAATTGTAGCTTCTATAATTCCCATGTGTCATTGGAGGAACCTAATGGGAGGTAACTGAATCATGGGGGTAGGTCTTTCCCATGCTGTTCTCATGATAGTGAGTAAGTCTCGTGAGATCTGATGGTTTTATAAAGGGGAGCTCCCCTGCATATGCGCTCTTTGTCTACCACCATGTAAGACTAAGATGTGCCTTGGCTCCTCCTTCACCTTCTACCATGATCGTGAGGCCTCCCCAGCCATGTGAAACTTTGAGTCAATTAAACATCTTTACTTCATAAATTATGCAGTCTTGGGTATGTCTTTATTAGCAGTGTGAGAACAGACTAACACAATGTGGCAAAATGAATATTCTAACAAGTGTTAAGAGAAAAATTTCTAGAAATCAACTTGATAATATATATCTAAGTACTTTTAAAAGTGCATACACTTTGAAACAGACAATCCACAGAATGGCACCAAATATTTGTAAACTGTGCATCTGACAAAGGACTAGTATCTAAAATCTACATGCAACTGAAATAAATCAGCAAGAAATAAAAGAAATAATCCCAACAAAAGTGGACAAATTAGATGAACAGACATTTCTCAAAAGAAAATATACAAATAGTCAACAAACATATAAAAAATTGCTCAACATCACTAATCATCAGAAAAATGCAAATTAAGACCTCTATGAGATACCACCTTACTTAAGAATGGTCATTATTAAAAAGTCAAAAAACAATACATGTTGGTGTGGATGTGATGAAAGGGAATGCCTGTATACCACTGGTGGGAATGTAAATTAGTATAACCCCTGTAAAAAAACAGTATGGAGATTCCTTAAAGAACTAAAAATAGATCTACCATTTGATTCAGCAATTCTACTACTGGGTATCAACCCAAAGGAAAAGAAGTCTTTATATGAAAAAGACACATGCATGCGTATATTTATTGCAGCACAATTCACAAATTGCAAAGATATGGAACCAACTTAAGTGCCCATCAACCAATAAGTGGATAAATTAAATGTGGTATATATACACCATGGAGTACTACTCAGAAGTAAAAATGATGAAATAATGTATTTTGTAGCAACTTTGATGGAGTTGTAAACCATTATTCTAAGTAAAGTAACTCAGGAATGGAAAATTAAATGCCATATGTTCTCACTTATAAGTGGGAGCTAAGCTATGATTATGCAAAGGCATACAGAGTGATATAATGGACATTAGAGACTCAGAAGGGAGAGGGAGGGAGGGAGGGAGGGAGATTAGAGAAAAAAAAACCATATGTTAGGTACAATGTATACTACTCAGGTGATGGGTGCACCAAAATCTCAGACTTCACCAGTATATAACCCATGCATGTAACCAAAAACCACCTGTACCCTAAAAGCTATTGAAATTTTTAAAATTAAAAAATAAAATTAAAATATAAAAAATAAAAGTGCATATTCTTTGACTTAGTAATTTTCCATATAGAACTATATCCTGAGGATGTAGATGTAAGCTGGGTCGAAAAAATATTCTCCAAAGATTTATCATGATTTTAGATATTCTGTTAATGTGAGCACAAGTAGCTAGTTTCCCCAATTTCCATATTCCTATGGAACATTTCAAAATATATAGTAAGTAAAACCTGTAATACCTCTGAAAACCATAAAAGATGTGTTCCATTTGCCAAAAAATTGTAGTTTCTGGTTTGTCCTGCTTGAGAGAGGGTAGATGGCACCAGGGTGAAGGAAGAATGGAGTATGGACAGGAAGTAGAGAAAACTCACATGAAAGGTAGACATCATCAGCAGGAAAATCACAGCCTGGATCCCTCCCAAATGAAAAGAAAAACAATTAGACCCTTGAAAAGCTACTGCCCCTCAAAAAAAAAAATCTACTCCAAAAACTTACAGAAAATAATTGACTCTTGTATTAATTTGTTTTCACACTACTGATAAAAGACAAAACCAAGACTGGGAGATTTACAAAAGAAAGAGGTTTATTGGACTCACAGTTCCACATGGCTAGGTAGACCCCACAATCATGGCAGAAGATGAAAGGCATGTCTCACATGGCTGCAGACAAGAGAAGAGAGCTTGTGCAGGAAAATTCCCATTGTTAAAACCGTCAGATCTCATGGGACTTATTCACTATCAAGAGAACATCGCAGGAAAGACCTGCCCTCATAATTCAATCACCTCCCCACGACATGTGGGAATTGTGGGAGTTACAGCTCAAGATGAGATTTGGGTGGGGTCACAGCCAAACCATATCAACTCTGAAAGGGACTTACTGCTGGAAAAGTACGCATGTTTAGAAAAATTTTGCCCCTTTATCTCAACAGTATGTGAACTCTTACTGTATTTATGAACCTAGAGTAAACAGTCATAAGATTAGGAAAGAACATGTGGAGAAAATAAATTGCTGGACTAAAAAATCACTGTGGTGGTGGTAGAGATCAGAAAATTGGCCATAGCTGAAAATCAAATCAGTAAATTTGAAGACAGGATTGGAAATCTGTTCAAATCTCAGAGAAAAGTTAAAAGATTTAAATATAAAAGAAAAAATAGACATGGAGACTAGAAAAGAAAAATCCAATAATCTATATGTAAAAATTAGTTCTCAGTTGGAGATCATGGTACAGATGAGGCCGACCTAATTATTATAGACATGATGGCATAATTTTTTCCTGAGCTTACAAAAAACCTGAAACTATTGTTGCGAATGGCATACTGACAGATTATGTAAATGAAAAGACAGAGATCATCTGTACGTATTTCAAGGATAAACAAATATTCTTATAAGCATTCATGAAGGCACTTGATCACTTACAAAGAAATAAAAATCAGTCTATCTACAGACTTCTCTTCCACAACAATAATGTTCAGAAGAAAATGTAGCAAAACTTTAATTAGAAGGAAACAAAAGAAGGAGGAGGAAGAAGAGAAGTATATTTTTACACAGAGTTTTGGATTTTCTGAATCTGTTCTCCATGTCTTTTATTTTTTCTCTTGTTTTTAAATCTTTGTGACCTCCTGTGAGGAAGAGAAAGAAGAGGAGGAGGTGAAGAAGAAAAAGAATTTCAGACACATATAAATTGCTATTTATATGCAAAGACAGCAGAATTGCATTCTCAATTCATTTCAGATATGCTCTGAAAACATTGCACCTATAACAAACTCTTCCTGAAGTCTTTTTCAGAAAAGTTATCTACCATCTCACAATGGCCCAACATAAATGAAAACACCAAGTGAAGTATCTCTTAAAAACTGAGCCTTTTCAGCTCTTACATTCACAGGCAGTCTAGGATCCATGCAAATGATGCTGTACAAATAATAACACAGAAGTTTTAGATTTCTTTTAATATTAGAAGATCAAAGCCCTCAAATCAATGATTCTTTGCATTATCTGTATATTAGAATCTCCCATAGAACTTGTAAAATTCCTAATGCTCAGAAAGCACCCTAAACATTAAGATATTTAAATGTCCAGCTGGGGAGGAAACCCAAATGACAGTATATTTTAAATCTTTCTGGGTGATGACAATGTGCAGCCAAGATTAAGAGATAGTGCTCCACAATGAGATACCATCTCACGCTGGTTAGAATGGTGATCATTAAAAAGTCAGGAAACAACAGATGCTGGAGAGGATGTCAAGAAATAGGAATGCTTTTACACTGTTCATGGGAATGTAAATTTGTTCAACCATTGTAGAAACAGTGTGGTGATTCCTCAAGGATCTAGAACAAAAATACCATTTGACCCGGTGATCCCATTACTGGGTATATACCCAAAGGATTATAAATCATTCTACGACAAAGACACATGCACACGTACATTTATTGCAGCACTATTTACAAGAACAAAGACTTGGAATCAACCCAAATGCCCATTAATGATAGACTGGATAAAGAAAATGTGGCACATATACATCTTGGAATACAATGCAGCCATAACAAAGAACGAGTTCATGTCCTTTGCAGGGACATGGATGAAGCTGGAAACCATCATCCTCAGCAAACTAACACAGGAACAGAAAACCAACACCACATATTCTCACTCATAAGTGAGAGTTGAACAATGAGAACACATGGACACAGGGAGGGGAACATCAGACACCAGGGCCTGTTGGAGGGTGGCGACAAGGGGATGGAGAGCATTAGGACAAACACCTAATGCATATAGGGCTTGTAACCTAGATGACAGGTTGATGGGTGCAGCAAACCACCACGGCACATGTATGTAAGAAAGCTTACATGTATGTGTAAGAATACCCTATGTAAGAAACCTGCACACCCTATGTAAGAAACCTGTACATTCTGCACATGTATCCCAGAACTTAAAGTAAAATAAATTTTTTAAAAAAGAAGCAGTGCCACAGATCTTTACTGTGCACAGAGCAGAAAACACAACAGAAAAAGGAACAATGTAAGGGCACTGTTTTCTCCCCAGTCAGAAGGTGCAAATTCTACTATTTTTAATTTGCCAACTATATTGCTTTTCCAGCTAAGATCCTTTTAAAATACTTGCATGTCATACTAAATGAACACTTTGGGCTTTGCCGACTGATCACCCTTAGCAACTCCAGAGCAATGGCTTGGGAAAGTTGTTTTCATGAAAGACTCCCTCTGTACTGTTTCTTCCTCAGAATAGAATTATCTGAACTACATTTGAAGAGCGTAATTTTAAACTGGATTAATTTCAGGGTCCATAAACGAAAAGTTGACCCACACAAAGAAACTTCAGCCAATAGAAGAAATAGCTAGGGACCCAGACTATATAACAAAGGAATAGTTTAAAAGACCACTCAAGGATTTTGTACATTTATGAATATATTAATGAAAGCAAATATTGAATATCTGGGATTTTAGTCTACTCTGGGTCAAAGTGGCTTCAATGTTATGTTAAGTAGCCTAAGGAGTGGACACCTTAACACTTCAGGCCACTGTGATAGCATGTGCATCAGTGAACTGCGGGAGCCATTATGTGCATTAATGAGACTCCAACACACTAGTTTCTAAAGTGTGTCAAAGACAGAGAGGCCATATCCATGAGGCAGCCAAGGTCGTGTCTTCAGCACAGGCCAGAGAAGTCAGACGAAAATGTTAGGTTCGTAATATAATATCCAGATCTAATCTCAAAACTGTTCCATACATTTATTTATTTATTTATATTCTCTACTGGACTAAAGGAGGTTTCCAAGTCAAACACTTTGTGATTGAGGCAGACTTGACTTTAAAGAATTAAGTGTATTTAGTTATAATTCCATAAAGTCTCCACTTTGTAATTCATGCTTTTGTCATGAATGGAAATTACAGAGATTCAATTCCAATGCAAAAATGTTTATCTTGACAGAGTTTGACTAAATAAAGCTGACACACATCATCTGGAGCCCAGAAGTCATATTAACTTTCAAGACCAGAAGAGACGTGAACCAGAGAAAAGAAACTGACTTTAATATGCTGAGATCTTTCATGTCACAAAAGCCAAGCCAAAGCTGAAATCCAGGGACAAAAGCAGGTTTTAGCTAAGAAGTGGTGTTCTGCGTCATATCCTTCCTGCTGGGAGTAAGGTTAAGCATTACCACTCGGCTAGCCGCATTGTGAGACCTCATTACTTCAGACCGCTCTAATGTGGAATTTGTGAAAATTTCATCAGGGCCCTGGCTAAAACTCCCTGGGATTCACAGAATTTAGGATTGGAAGATGATCACATCCAGACAGCAGCTGTGCCTGCAACATTCCCTATCCCCACTGAATGCAAGTGCACGGTAGGTACTTAATAAATAGCAGGTGATTTCACGCACTTGTGGAATGACCCTCCCACATGGAGCAGACATGCTCCCAACAGCATCTTCGGCAGATAGGAATCTGGCATCTGCTTTTCTGCCATCTATTGACAGGCCTCTAATGATCTCCTGAGGACACTCATTCTCTTACTCAGCCACTCTAATTGTGGGGAAGTTCTGTCTTAATGTTGAACTAAAACCTGTCTTCGTATAATGGTCCCCCACTGGCATGAGTTCCGCCCTCGACAACACCATAAAACGAATTTTTTTAGTCTTCTACCTGATGGTTCTTAAAAGAATTAACAGAAGTTAATAGGCTTCTCCACACACACAATCATCCTAGATCCTGTCTTCTAGGTATAATTTAGATTGTGAATATTAATGTTAATGCCCAATGATTCCCAGGATGGAAGATAGTATTACACATATAAACAGAGAGTGATGTTACCACATCTTAATTTAGACAAATTTTTAATGACCACAATGTATATAATTGCTTCTAGGAAGAATATCCAACAATTTCCACCAGGCTTCTACTCTTGAGTACTTCCAAATTTAATTTCTAAAGTAAGTTTCCAAAGCAGGAAAGAATTTTTCCCCTACTAACTTTCATAAAGAGTGGAGAAGACTTTGCATTGCCTGCTGTGCAGCTGTTTCCCTCCCCAGGCAAAGCCATCTAGTGAGGACCAATGGAAACTTGATGAACACGAACTTATTTCAGTGTATTGGGACTTAGAGCATCAGTCTTCCTGGGAGACTCACTACCTCCTCTGGACACAATTCAAACTTTCCTTCCCGGAGCAAGGCTTATTTGTCTTCCCTAGGCAACTTGCCTTCATTGTGTTAGCAGATGGAGCCTGCTAGAAGCCTGCACTGTATACATGTCTACATAGACAGTCTTGAGGGCTATATTCTAGAAAAGGGAAAACTGATGGATAAGGTCTCTCTTACAACATCGCTTCGGGCCTGCCATTGGCCTTGTAATCTGGGAAAAAATCAAAAGCCTTACACACTTTCCTTGTGTGCTTTACTTGCAACATACTGTTTCTGAAGAAAACAATTTCCCCAGCCCCTGCATTTAGCTAGAAAAACCTCTTATATAGGCTAACCACAGTCTTTTATTTAGATTAGCCTCTAACCTGTTAAACATATTAGTTCGCCCAAACTCTCACAGGTTTCTATAGTAGCATCCCCTACATACAGAACTATTGCTCTTTTTTAATATCAAAACTTTAAAGAATACTGTTAACATAAAGTCATTGTAGATTTGTATAGTCTTTGGAATCATTTTCTTAAAAAGTAACATTTTTGAGGAAGGAAACCTTCTTTCTAATGGTACAGAGATATCATGTGGGCTAGCAGTAGGGCTCCCTATAAACTCCCATATAAGAAATGCATTTTCAGCCTATGAGCCACTCAAGGATATTCACTCAGCACTGTTTATAAAAATGAAAAAAAAAAAAAGGAAAGACCCCCATACACCCATCAACAGAAGAGGGGATAAATAAATGTGGTCTCTTCATACATCAGAATGCTATAGATCCACTAAAAAGAATGAGTCAGAGCTAAAAGGATCAATATGAATAAATCTCAAAGAACATAATGTTGAAAATACATATATATCTATAGCGTGACACCATTTATGTAAATAGTAAAATGCAGAAAGCATTATACAGATAGGCCATGGATGTATAAGTTTGTAGCAAAATGTGTAGTGCACACACTTCAAGATCAGAGTTAGCCCAAGTGAAGGAAGACAGAAAGGAGATACAGGAAAGATATAAAGGGACTTCCCCTGGGCCAATAATATTTAATTTCCCTTTTTATGTATAATGTGTATGACAAGATATTAGCATTTGTTAAATCTGGGCCATAGTTATATGGGTACCTGTATTTTTCTATGTGTTTGAAATAACTCATTTTTTAAGTGAAAGAGAAAGAAAGTTGTGCTTTATTTCCCCAAAGGAGCTACTATGTTTCTTCCCCTCTGATAATGAGATCCCTATTATTCAGTGGTTTTCCAATTTTCCTTTTTTTTTTTAGCACCAGAGTCTTCCTTTCAAATAAAATTTTTTATGGATTCCTAATATACACAACCAATAAAAGCAGAAGTGTCCTGGAGCTCTGCTTTTCCTCCCTCCCTCTGTGTATCTAACTCAGTCCCCAAAGATGTCTCCATAGATCAGAAAGCTCCAGAGAGCACAGGTTGAAAACCAATGGTGAATTCCTTTTGACCTGAATGCCAGGAAGCTGCAAGCCAGTGTTCAAGCTTTATATCAACAACTACGGTTAGGATATTCACATCCTCCCACCTCCCTCCTTACCACTGATTTATGAGCTGGTATTTCTTTTTATCAAGAACCTGAATTAATAAAATGGTCCGTCTTCAATAATTCACAAAAATTAATACCTCTCAACAATTTAAACTGACATTTCTTAATTGTCATCCCTACAATTATTGTGAACCACAAAGATTTTCCAGTACTTCCCCTTAGCCACAGGGGATATGTTCCAAGACCCCCAGTGAATGCCTAAAATCACGGATAGTACCGAAATGTATATACACTATGAATGAATTTCTTTTCCCTTCTTCACAATTTCACAGATAGAAGATTCATTCTTACCGTAGATCTGAGCAATGTCAGCATATAATTTTTTTTCTTTCCTTACTAATTTGAGAACTTTCACTTTTTCCCTTAAAGGAAGAACTTTATGCTTTTCTTGCCAGCATCACTACACTCGCATTTTGGGCCCATTATTAAGTAAAACAAGGGTTACTTCAACACAAGCACTGTGATACTGCAACAGTGGATCTGATAACCCAGGTGACTCCTAAGTGACTCATGGGCAGGTAGAGTTGACAACATGGATATGCTGAATAGAAGGAGGATTCATGTCCCGGGAGGAGGGAGGAGGACCGTGTGAGATTTCATCAAGCTACTCAAAATGGTGAACAATTTAAAACTTATGAATTGCTTATTTCTGGAATTTTCCACTGATTATTTTTGCATGGTGGTTGACCCCAGGTAACTGAAACCACAGAAAGTGAAACTACGGTTAAGGGGAAACTACTGTGTTTGTGTTAACCAAAAAAGATTTTTTAAATAGAAATACAAAAAGAACACTTTTTTAACAAAATAAAATACCCCTTAAATAAAAGAAAGCACTAAATTATTTACAGTGAATGTTGTTACAAAAATTCATGAGAATCCAGCACACGAAATGTCAAAATTTAAAGAATATGGTATATAAATGGCCTTCAGCTACCATCCAACACATATTTTTTGTCCATACTCCATGAGCTAGGTTATTTGGAATCCCATGGAAATGGTTTTCTCTTTTTTCAATTTTTATTTTAGGTTTAGGGTACGTGTGAAGGTTTGTTACATCGACAACACAAGTCACGGAGGTTCGCTGTACACGTTATTACATCACCCAGGTGTTAACCACAGTACCTAATAGTTATCTTTTCTGCTCCCCTCCCTCCTTCTCCACTCTCTTCTCAAGTAGACCCCAGTGTCTGTTGTTTCCTTCTTTGCAGCACGAGTTATTAATATGGCATTTTTTCCTTTTTTCTTTTCTTTTTTTTTTTTTTTTTGAGTCAAGTCTCACTCTGTTGCCCGGACTGGAGTGGAGTGGTGTGATCTCGGCTCACTGCAACCTCTGTCTCCCAGATTTAAGCAATTCTCATGCCTCAACCTCCCAATCAGCTGGGATTACTGGTGCTTACCACCACACCTTGGAAATTTTTTGTATTTTTAGTAGAGACAGGGTTTCACCACGTTGGCTAGGCTGGTCTCAAACTCCTGCCCTAAAGCGATCTAACTCTCAGCCACCCGCCGCAGCCCTTTCAGCCTCCCAGAGTGCTGGGATTACAGGCATGAGACACCACACCCAGCCTAATATGGCATCCCTGTGACCAACAATGTATCCATACAGAAAGATAGTGTAAATACTTTAACCTCAATTTTGTGAGTGTTCTGAAATTTTCACCCTTTCTATTAACATAAATTCATTTGTTCTATTAGGTTATCTTATGCTGTATTTATGAAAATGTCACATTTTTTAAAGAAGTCTGTTTAACAAAGCATTGCAATTGACCATTCAAACACAGCAAAGCTCAAAATCATAGTTCCCAGAAAATTCAAAATAGCCCAATAATATACATATGGTTTGCCAAATATTAAACGTATTTGCAGTAGCCAAATAGAGGTGTACCACAGCTCGAGGAACAAGGACTGCTTTACCATTGAGTTGCTGACTTTTAATATATGTCTATATAATGAGAAATATCACTTTGGGGAGAAATTACACACAGTAGCAGTAGCAGGCAACCTGCCTGACCAACTGAACTGCAGCTACCCAGTGAGCTCCATATCAGAGAAATCACAGAATTAGAGTAGAATGCCAATTGTTGCTTCCTGGCTGGGCACCCAGGCTTCCAATTCTCAACGGACACCCATCCACACATGACCAAAGAAGGCTTCTACATTTTGACAGGAGAATCCTAATCAATCTTCCCTTCACACCAGGCCTGGGCTTGGTGTGCAAAATTATTTCTTTATCAGCTGTTTTTCCCCTTGGCCTCACTCTCCCTTTAAGGGAAACAAGCAGTCTCTGCCTTACTTCATTCACTGAGTAAGTATTGGGGATGTCAGCTGGGATGTGAAGGACACTATGAAAAAGAAACGTGTCAGGTTGCAAAGAGGGACTTTGGAGTAGGGCAGATATTTAAAGGAAGGCAGAATAAGGGAGACGAAAAGGAACTGATGAATCCTATGTCCTATGTCGACCCATCAAACGACAAAAATCAATCTGCTTGCCTGAAAATGTACCATAATCAAGATCACAAAGGAACAATAATATGAATGAATTTTTGAAGAGATGTCCTTTAACACAAATCAAGTGTTAAGACACTTTTTACAGCAACATATAACATTGGTGTGTTGGGGGGGAAAGACAAAGGGGAAAAAAATTGGAAAGTTCAAAGAACCACAAAAATGATAAAATGCATAGTGAAGTTTTCATCAGGAAGGTTATATAGCCTAAAAGGCCTAGTGAGAACAAGTCCAAAACATGATTGGATAAGAGTAGAGGTTGATGAAACACCAAGATAGACGGACTATTAAAGTCAGCTGAGGTGTTCATCTCTAGAAATCCATAGGAAAAGAACAAACAACCTCAAAGGTAGAAGACTTAGGTCCTCATCTGCACCAAATCAGAAGTGATGGCCAGGACTAGGACCCTGTGTCAAAATAATACACAAAAAGGGCCTGGTATAGGTTCTAAGACTGTTGTTCAAGGATACATAAAGATTAAATCTAAGATATCCAACAGTCAACACACTGGCTCTGAGAAAAGATAGAAGACCAGTGTGAAGAGACTCCATCCAGCAAATGCCCAGTTTATGCACAGGGAAAAGTTTGAGTTCCAACAACCTGCAAAAACTCTTTATTAGCTTGATAGTAAGGGAATGTGGTGCCCCAGCTAATCAAATGTTTTTTGTTAATTGTTGCCACATGCAGAAGGATTACAAATTTTTAAAGAATGAGAATAAATTAAAATACACTTAACACTGAAACTAAACTGATTATAATTTAATCTTTCTCTAATTATTCAGAATGCATTCTGGGGTCATTAAGAGAAGCATAAATTATCAGTGCTTGATGACTGCGCAGAAAGTCACGGTTTTTCCAAAATCCTGGTTACTGGATGCTGTTAACAAAGAATTCACTGCAACAGTTATCATTTGGAGGATTTATGTGGTAGGCATTTCTCTAGGATATGAAGTACGCCATTAATCTGCACCAAAAATATATTTTCAGAGATGATGAACTGATATTCATAGAGCTAGAATAACTTGCCCAAGGTTCACAACGTGAAAGAGTATCAGAGCCAGATTTTGAACATGGATCTGTCTTTAAAGAATATACTCTTTCTGAAACCATGTCTTTTGCAGCAACAGAGATGAAGCTGAAGGCCATTCTCCTAAGAGAAATCACTCTGAAACAGAAAATTAAATGTTGTATGTCTTTACTTATAAGTGGAAACTAATGGTACACATGGATGTACAGAAGGAAATTAAATAGATACTAGACAGTCAGACACTAGACACTAAAGTGGGGAGAGTTGGAGGATGGATGAAGGTTGAAAATTACCTATTAGGTATAATGTTCACTGTTTGGGTGACGGGTACACAAGAAGCCCAAATCTTGCCATTATACAATATATCCATGTGCATCCTGCATATGTATCCGCTGAATCTATCTAAATCAGTCAATCAATCAATCAAACAATCAATCAAAGAATATGCTCTTTCACTATGTCAAACAAGCAAACCCTTGTGGCCTAAGAGTATTCATAATGAAGTTCTCTGCCTGACTATACAAAACTTGTACACAAGCAATGGGTCAAGCTATTTGTTTTTCTAGGAGTGCTAAGGGATTTTTTTCTGAACCATTCTTGACATTGTTACCGTCTATTCATGAGGGCAACAAACTTAGGGCATGAAATATTTTGAAGCTTCCTTTTTTTTTTTAAGGCCAACTGCTCATTCGGAGTATCAAGAACATATCCTGAACATCTCTGGGAAAAGAAATGTTTTAAGGGACTAAATCCACAGAGCCTCAACCACATAAAAATGATCTACTAATAAATATATACACTTAAAATAGACTCATTTACTCATATTTTATGTGCTGATCTAATGTTTTATTATTCTGCTCATTTTCAACTATGAAACATATTTGACTTGACTATTACTCATAAAAGAATATGGTCATTTAAAATTATTTAAAACTTTGGATTGTGTCTAAATATTAAAGAAATGAATTCTACTTGTTGCCAGGAGAGTAAAAAAGGTTATTTCATCAGCAAATGTTAAACATTCCTCCTCCTACTCTACTCCTATTATCTATTGTTTAGTCTCCACTCATTAATGTTTTCACCTGAAACATCAATGGCTTCTTGTTCACCTTCACTCACTAGCACCAATTAAAATTCTTCAGGGTTCAAATGCCTTTTCTTCCTGCACCCACAGTAGTTCCACTTATTTTTAAAGCAGGCAGTGATTCCTATAATGGACTTTCACAAACAAGGGGGGGAAATGTGGCCAAGCTTTAGGATAGCACAAACTAATCTCAGGCCATGATACTGTTGCATTAGCTAATCTCAACACACAGAATACTTTGCTGTTGATGAGATGACCCTATTCAGTGAGACGGGCCTCTATCCCCAAACTCTGTACGTAGCCTTTTCAGAGAAGCCTTAAGAATTACTTTCCAAAAGAAACTATTTTCATCTCTAGCACCAGGGTGATATTTTCATTGTATTGAAGAAAATGCTACCTAAACAGTAACTTGCGGTAAAAGCAGTACTGATTGGAATAAGCTCTATGCTCAAAAGTCAGAATAGAAAAACAGACTTGCCTATGTGGAGTCTCTGCACAGACTTATAATGAGACTGTAATTTTGAAAATGCTGCAACATGATCCCTCCTTCTAATTCAGGATCTTGCCCAGAAACAGAAGTTTAGCGTTCAAGTTAAACATAAGTAAAGTTAAAATTACTATGCTATCTAATTGAATTAAATTATGCATTTATGGTAAAGTTCAAAAGCTCATACTTAACTATCTTAAAATTTAATAGATTCGGTGCCTCTTGCCATAATCGTGTTTTGAAAGGTGATTTTACTGCTGGTGATTGTAACTGCTGTGAAGTTGTTCAGCTGGGGATTTTATACTAATGCTTTGAAATGAGTTGGTTCATCCAGTTTCCTCTCTGAGATTTTATGCTGTCTACAGCAACTTTGTTAAACTTGAGTCTGAAGTGCCCTTCTGACTCTATGAACTCCGAGGGAAAATTTTCTCAAGCAAAGAAAGGTGAGGTTCATTTTCAATGTGAATGAATAGAAGAGGAAACACTCAGATTGAAGGTCAAGAAAATGTTACCTGGAACCTGAATCAATATCAATAGAAACAGCGCATTGAAGAGCAAGGTCTAATTTTATGTCCATGTAAGAAAGGTCTTAAATTTCAAATTAGGTAGCTGGATAAGAAGAATGAAGAGAGGTGGGGTTTTTTTTGTATAAAAAAGACCATTAATTATAATTCCTTGGACTAAATTTTATAGCCGAAGAAATTATCAAGAGTTCTAATAAAATGTGATCTGTGACATACTTCTGCAGAAGGACTATCTAGAAGGTCACGAAATTCTTAGGCTGGCGGTATCCCAAAAGATCAGCTAGTTCAACCCTGTTATTTTTCAATTAAAGAAACTGAGGCACGGAGCACTTAAGATAATTTGTACATGAGAGCTTTAAAACTCTATCATATATTTAAATTATTGTTGTCCCAAACGGAATTTTAATATCAAAAGGATATAATTAGCATTCATGCATATTCCAATGCATACAAATTGTTTATAATAGAATAATCTGCCGCTTCTTTAGAAGTCAAAAAAGCACAATGGTGGTATAAGTCTAATATTTCATTGAAATTCCCAGAAGTAATTCAGTTTTTCTGCTAATCTAAGCTCAATCTCCTCGCCAGTTATTGAACATTTACTGAGCACTTACTGAATGCTGACTATATTGTTCAAAACTCCAAAATTATTTTCTGGTGAGAATTTTGTCTTTAAAAATGGTGAATAAAATCTTTAGGTACACTTCTTCCGCCTATGAGTTCTTATACCTTTTAATAACTTTCATTTTCTCCTGAAAATGCTCTTTTTTTTTCAAAGATTATCATGGATATTGTCTTCAAGAATCAAAGTATCTCTCAAGTTTCATATATTCAATTGTCTTACTCAACAAGTATTTGTTACAACGTCGCTGTTAGAAGCCCATGCAGTGGTCATGGCATCAATTTTTAATGTTTTTAATCACAATATTGCTGACTTTTGTCTACATAGCATCAGGCTCACTATTGAAAAAAATAAGATAGGAGGTAGTGAACAAGTAATTCACACAAATAGGAGTCTGTGAGAGTTGGCAGGAACAATATTTATATCACTGTAGAGCAACTGACCAATATAAGCAACATTGAAGCTCTAAAAAGGTAAGATGAGAAGACTACAGAGAGAAAGGTTATAGAACTGGTGAGATCAGCATTGCCTAAGGTCTGATAATCAGCATAGCAAATCCACAATTTCATTTTTTTTTCACTGCACCCAGAGCTAATCCCTACTAATGAACAAGATTTTTATTTACAAAACCTAATGTCAATGTATTAATTTACAATGAGGAATATCTCTTTCCAAGCATGGGAAAACTCATGTTAGGTTTCCTGAGCAGAAATAGATAGCACTTGACCATCCACTTCTGTGGATTCTTTCCATGAGCCCATAGCTATCCAATAGAATCCTTAACACAGTTATCCAGGCAATGCCTGTGAATCACACTAAAATTAAACTCTACTGGCTTTATTCAAAGGCAGTGCTTTTTCACTCCCAAGATGACTAAGAGGCATATAGTAATCAGGTTATTCTGGAGATCAGGGAATAAGAGCTAATGTAGACAGATGCTCGAGGACCACTTCATCTACACTCTGGAGGAAACCTGAGAAATTCACCTTGCTTCAATTCCAGTACCCCTCTGATCACTTGAATATTCCAACATGGCTCTCTCCTGGGACAGTTTTTAAAAATCATTATTGAATCCTCCCTGAAGCTATCTAGGGAATAGAAAAGAATAGATAAATCAATAAATAATAAAAATCATTATTGAATTATTTCTCTTCTCCCCTTCCCCTTTTTCTAGTTTCCATTCAGCCAACTCTTCATATTGGAAAGGCTAATTTTTTTCAGATAAATTACACTTCAATTGTTTTCCTTATTGGTCTTTTTCACAGTTATGAAAACAAAAACTGAGCTTCTGCTTACTGTTACACTCTACATTTTCATGGAAAAAAAAGAAAGGTTAGTTTGAAATCATCTGATTTTTTTTAAAAGGCTTTACAGTATTCTTAAAATTCACTGGACCTGAGATGGTGGGAGACCTTAAGTAATTATCACTTCAGAGTAGTTGAAACTGAGTTAAAAAGCCCAAAGCGATGTCCATCAGCTGAGGCACAGCATAGATATTGGAATACTACAGACAGAGAAGATAATAGTTTCCAGTTAAAAAGCACAAGGGAAGAGTCTCTGATGTGTGATCGAGCTGCTTCTCACATGGGCAACTCCATGAAACCTGTTCTTGTGAAGCAGGTATGCCAGGTTCCATGTTTCTAAGAGAATGTGCCTGATAAATGGTTTAGGTTTCTTATCACATCAATATGTGCCTCATCAGACAAGTGTGGTGAAATAGCTCATCAACAAACTTACATAAACTTACAAAGATAGATAGGTAGGTAGGTAGGTAGGTAGGTAGATAGATAGATAGATAGACAGATGGATAGATAGATATTTGTGTGTGTGTGTTATTCTGGACTTTATTATGCACTATGTTAATCACTAGTTCATAGTACATGTTCTCTAAAAACACTTAAATTGATTGTACTGTTACAGCAGCTCAGAAATGTGCAGGAAAATAAATTAATAAAATCTGAGAATCTAGATTTTGAAAAGACCCAAATAATGAGCACCAAGCCCTTTCCTTGGTAGTGGAGAATGTTGAGGTCCAGATAATGTATTTTGACCAGAGCGATGGATGTCCTTAAGCAGACGCATAAAGTACATATATCAAATATGAGAATAACATCTAACAGTCTAAGGTGTTCAGAGCATATGTAGATATAAATGATATCATTTTATTTTCACAACTGACCTTGGGTTAGGCAGAACAGCAGTTAGCATTAGTCCCATTTTACGGATGAGGAAATTGACATTTAGAGAGTACTAATGATGACTTACCCAAAGGTACACCACTAGAACACAGAACTCTGTTCATCTTTCCTCTCCAAAGCCTGCAGACTTTCTACTTCGATGCATTCTACTCTTCCATACTTCCAAGTGAGAAGGAAGGACAAATGACAAGCATGCCATGGGTGGAAGTAGTAGGTGGAAAATGAGAAGGGCATATGGCATATTCCTCTTTAAGGTTATCTCTGTAAACCCTGGCTATCTGAGTCTAAGTGTGGTCTACATATGTAGACTAGTGGGACACAAACATAAGAAATTATTAACTTCATGAGTTTTCAAATTCCACCAATAAAACTACCATGTATCCAAAGGAAATGAAATCAGTATGTCAAAGAGATATCTGCATTCCCATGTTCACTGCACCATTATTCACAATAGCCGGGATGTGGGATCAACCTAAGGGTCCACAATGGATGAATGGATAAAGAAAATGGGAATACAGTGCCATTTTCACAGATTTAGAAAAATATTATTCTAAAATTCATATGGAACCAAAAAAGAGCCCGAGTAGCCAAAGCAATCTTAAGCAAAAAGAGCGAGGCTGGAAAATCAAATTACCCAACTTAAAACTATGCTACAAGGCTACAGTAACCAAAATAGCATGGTCCTACGATTTGATCTTAAAAAGAATAAAATCCTGTCATCTGCAACAACACGGATGAACTTACAGGACATTATGTTAAGTGAAAGAAACCAGGCACAGAAAGACAAATACCACGTGATCTCACTTGTATGTGGAATCTAAAAAAGTGGATCTCATAGAAGCAAAGAGTAGATGGTGAGAATAACATCTAACATTTTAAGGCATTCAGAGCATATGTAGACATAAATGATCTCGTTTATGAGTCTGGGGGATTCACGAGATGCCGTTTCAGAAGATACAACATTTCAGTTGGATAGGAGGCACAAATTCAAGAGATTTATTGCACAACATGGTGATTGTAATTAATAACGATGTGTTATATTCTTTTAAATTACTAAAAGAGTAGATGGTAAGTGTTCCCACCACAATAAATAAATAAATAAATAAATGATAGTGTGTGAGGTAATGCATGTGTTTAGGCATTTTAGATTGTACACATGTTTCAAAACAACATGCTGTACACAATAAATAGATACACATTTTGCCAATTTAAAAAATTAAAAAACAAAACCTGCACACTCTATACTAGCACCCACTAGCCATTCTCATGACCAGCCTTCGAACCTTGTTCTTCCTCTGTGTTCTAACCTGGCCCCTTGAGGCTGGCAGCCATCCAGTGCAGCCAGGAGCAGCCTTGCTAGCAGTGCTGACTCAGTCCAAATCCCAGCCCACAGGGCCCCAAAGCCATACAGTTTTATTTAACAGGAGTTATGAGATGAACTGCTTCCTAGGGGCCAAGGTGAAAAAGATGTCCTCTGAGAAGCAATAAAACAATAGATACAGAGTGAGAATCTATATTCAAGAATTTGGGTCTCTATTCTGAGCTTACAATGGATTTTTAATTGGCTGATGTTTCTAAAAGGTCGCTGTATTAACCTTTGAGTTCTTTCCCTAATGCTTAGGATTTTTGTCTAATGTACATTTAGAAAAACACAGGTGCTTAACACATTTTGTCCAGTTAAATGGGCCTCTGTGATCTGAAATTGGCATAGGCAGGTGGCTGCCAGGTCTGCACTACTTTGGGAAATAGATGCATTTCTCCTTTACCTGCTCTCCGTGGGAAAGGAAAGACGTAGGGGGAGGTCTGCTGACAGACAACAGCAGGGTGATTCTGTGCTCAGCATCTTGTCTTGGTGGTATATCCAAGCTGCAAGATTTATAACCTTCTTGTTACAATGTATCAGCTTCAACACTTTCAGTGAAGTCTTCAATAACTTCGATGACATCTTGCTGAGGGGTTTTGTCATTAAAAGCTGAAAGCTGGTCATTAACAAACCTTCTCTGCAATCATCTACCGCTGTGCTAACTCAGGCATGGATCTGCCTGGAAAGTTGGACTGGCTCAGAAACTTTTCAGAAGGCTGCATTTTTTTTTTTTTTTAATGTGTGGGGTATATTTCTTCAGGGAAAGAAAATATGCCTCCCAACCATTTAGTCATTTATTTCTCATTATTCACTATCTAGCCTTTCCATGAGAGAACCAAATTCAATAAATATGTGTATAACACTGCTATATAACAGTCACGGTGCTTAGAGCTGAAGATATAATTATTAAAAAAAGACACAGTTCCCACTCTCAGAATACCCCCCCCCCCCCCCCCCCCCCCCCCCCCCAAAAATTAGTCACCATTTACAGAATCCTTACAAAATGTGCCAGACTTTTATTAGGCATCATAGGCATTATCTTGCCCATTTTTCACCACTCTTTAGAAGATCAATGTTCTTATTATCCCCATTTTAGAGATTAGATGACTGAAGTGGTTGCCTGCTTCAGAATTTTCCCAAAGGTTTTGGGCTCATAATGGGCAGAACCAGGGTCTCAAACCCATGTTTTCTCCGACTTCAAGCATGCTCATCTGCTTCAAACAAAACTGGGGCCAGGAAGAAAGCAAACAGTATGGCATTCCAGGTGGAAGAAGGATCACAAGCCANTATTAGGCATCATAGGCATTATCTTGCCCATTTTCACCACTCTTTAGAAGATCAATGTTCTTATTATCCCCATTTTAGAGATTAGATGACTGAAGTGGTTGCCTGCTTCAGAATTTTCCCAAAGGTTTTGGGCTCATAATGGGCAGAACCAGGGTCTCAAACCCATGTTTTCTCCGACTTCAAGCATGCTCATCTGCTTCAAACAAAACTGGGGCCAGGAAGAAAGCAAACAGTATGGCATTCCAGGTGGAAGAAGGATCACAAGCCAGGCTAAAAGCACACATGTGCTGGGTAGGTATGAGAGACAGGTTGAGCACCGCTCAGATCCCCTTTCAAGAGAATTTAGGTGATGGGGATGGTATCGGCCATTGGAGCAATGGCCCCTGGCTCCCCATCCTTCCTCATCTCCATGAAAGCATTTAGACTAGAGAGATATCCATTTGTGTGCATCTACATATGAAGCCAAAATTGCCCATTGGCTCTAGAGTATCGAGGAGTGGCGTAAATGTTATGAATATAATAAAAATTCCTATGATACGAGAACATTTTAACTATTTGAACATCATTGAATCCTAAACTTACACAGAGATCCGTGTGGCAGAACAATTCCCAGTTGCTTGACAGCAGTTTCTGCTGTCAACGATTTGACTTTTCACCTAATCTGGTCACCTCGCAGAGGGAAATAATGAATGGAGTGCTGCTTTCTCCTCCATGCAATTCACACTAGAAAAAGCCAGAGGACCAATCCAGAAGTTCCTCAAAAAGGAAGAGAAACACGCAAATGTGGGGAAATAGTCTGCTGTAATTTGTGGGGCGATAGAAAAATAACGAGTCTTGGAATGGCATTTTTTTAATAACAAGGAGAATAACTTTGAGGTAATTGATATGTTTTTAAGAGTGCACATTTTGTAATAATAATAATTGTTACTATTGGCTAAGGGGCTACTATGGATCAGGCAGTTGATAAGGGAATTTTACACATTAGCTCATGAAATGGAATCTCAATATAACAACCCTGCCAGAAAAAAAATGAAAACATTATCCCCATTTTTATAGATAAACAAACTGAGGATTTGAGCGATTTGGTAAAGGCCCTTACTGAATAATTTGCAGATCTAGAATGCAAATCTAGTTATATGTTATTTAAAGTTTTGGGCATCCTTTACTCTTACCTGCATCTACATTAATTAAAATATAACCTATTTAAAGGTGTTTCATACGATTAAACAATGCAAAGATTTAAAAGGCACTAGCTGATTTCTGTCTTTTTATTCTAAAATGATATTTTTTTCTCTTTTTCTTTTCTCATATCCCAAAAGGAAACAGAAACATTAGCATACCTTTTAATGCTCGATTAATTGCTGTGGAAATCGACCTGAAGAGATCAGGAAGACCTCCAAGCGGACCCATTGATCCATCTATAGTGTCATTATGTGCCTGTCCGTATGTGTGATGTCGGAGGAAAGGCTTTGTTCGTGGGAATCACAGAACCATCATCCATCTGACTCCCTGGGTTTTGGTGAGTCCTCACCTGCAGCACTTCCCAGGAATATCTTCCTTGGCCTGTTATTATTTTTAATTGCTCACAGGGTGCTTCTTACTAGTAAAGTTCTTGCCAACCAAGATCATCAGCATTACCTTGGAGGAGTCTCAGAAAATTGATTAGCAAGTTCAGCTCTGCTCTTTTGATGAGAACTAGGATATGGGGCATCTGAGCTTTGCTCAAGGTCACAGAACCTGTCGGCTCATTCACAGACAGCTTGAAGCACTTTGAAAGAATACACGCAAGCCCAAAGTAACCAAATAGAAGGAAAAGTTTCTGTGTGGGAGGACAAATAAACACTTTAACTCAGAGAGCTCTGAACTCACAGATTATATCTCACACCAAATAGTTAACAATAATAATAATAACAATATACATGCATTCAGCCTTGTTCCAAAAAATACTACTTAGTGACTTTATGATCTTTAGCAAATAATGTAGCCTCTTTGAAATTCAGTTTCCTCATCTATAAAGTAGGAGTAATGATCTCATTACTTTTTGAGGTCATTTGAGGTTTTAAGAAGGAAACGAGATGACGGTTTCAATTAAAACTCTTTTTATTCAAGAGATAGAAGCCCAATTAGAATAAGATTAAGCACAAAGAGCACTTTATTATGATGAAAGCAATGTTCTCTCGAGAACTTGCATGCAGACAGATCTCAGGAAAAACAAAAAGCAGAGGCTCCAGCACTGTCTGGAAGTTCTTCATGTTTACTTTTCCTTCCTTCGATGCATGGATATCTTCCCTTCTCACTGTACCTAAGCTTACAGGGTAGAACCAAGCCACTGGTGGCTCACAAAGCTACATCCACCCAACCCAGTCCAAGAGATTAAGAAACTAATTGGTCCACATTCTAAGTCCCAGGGAAGAACTGAAATTGTCCCAGCTCTCGTCCTGTGCCTATTTTGGACCAGTCAATTATCTGCTCAAGGAGGAGGATTGTATTCCACTTGCATGGATGTCCCTGTGGTAAGCAAGTAGATGGGGAGGTGAATATTTTATAGAGGAAAGGGGAAAGAGACTTGCACCACAGCAGAAATAATTGGTGTCCACTATGAGAATACATAAAAAAGTTACCACACCACGGCCTGGCGTGGTGGCTCATGCCTGTAATCCCAGCACTTTGGGAGGCCGAGGCAGGTAGATCATGAGGTCAGGAGATCGAGACCATCCTGGCCATGATGAAGCCCCATCTCTACTAAAAATACAAAAAAATTAGCCAGGCATGGTAGTGGGCACCTGTAGTCCCAGCTACTCAGGAGACTGAGGCAGGAGAATGGCGTGAACCCGGGAGGCGGAGCTTTCAGTGAGCCAAGATTGCGCCACTGCACTCCAGCCTGGGTGACAGAGTAAGATTCCGTCTCAAAAAACAAACAAACAAACAAACAAACAAAAAAAAAACAGTTACCACACCACTATACCCAATCCAGAATAAATACATTTATGCATATGTTTTCTTCTCAATATATACATTTCTACACATTTAAAAGTCTACATGTTTTAAAAGACAAAACAAAAATAGTATGTGTCTATTACAGTGAATATAGCTAGCCTACTGTTAAGATTCAAAAGAGAACATAGATGCTGTAGATAGTAAATATTTTATATGCCTAATAAACTTCTCATCAAGTAATCTGAAGACAAATTAGAAGTTCAACAAATTGGAAAACTTATTTTTTTGTCCTAACCCTATTCTCTCCTGTCTCTTAGAAACCCAAATCTTTTCTCATTTTGCACTCTTACCTTCTGTTACTTTTCTATCCTTAAATCACCTTAGTTTGGGGTCAATCATTAAGTGTTTAGTATTAAAGATCTAAAGGATGATGTAAAGCACTTGAAACTATTTGAAAAAACAATGAAATGCGTCTATATGATTCGCGCTGAACAGAGGACCAGGCTGGGAATGGAAAAAAAAAAAGGAAAAAAAAAGCAATTTCTCTTTATCTCTCTTTTCCCAAAAATACACAGAGCAATTTTAGGCAAGTCATTTGTGTTCCCTGTAGCCATCCATAAATCATAGTAACTAGCCTATTTGTTCTTCAGGATAAAGCCTGGGAATATCAATAGACAAACTATGAATAGGACCCATCTACAGGGAGAAGTGGAGAGGAATCTCAGAAAACTACAGATTTCCCCCTCTTATCAGAAGATGAACTCCTACTCGGAAGAATCTATTTTGTGTGTAATACAAAATAATTTCTTCACTTGGGTCAAATTGCAAGAATCCAATTGCTCTCTGCCAATAAACTCCAGGCCTGAGTGAAGGATCCAGTCAATAAATTTCAAATTTTGGAAAAAGACCACTTTGTGTCACTTTCCAGAATTCCTTCTGGTTATTACCAGTGTAATACTGAATAATTTTAGAAAGAATAATGTCGGAACCTCTCAAACAGAATGATAAAATTTAAGTGTGGCTATCGTGGTTTTTTTAAAAAAGGAAATTTAAAGTCTTATTGTACATTGGATTTTGTTGCTATGACATGATTCCTTTTTAAGGAGGAGGAATTGGCTGAACACAGTGGCTCATGTCCATAATCCCAGCACTTTGGGAGGCCGAAGCTGGTGGATGACGAGGTCAGGAGATAAAGACCATCCTGGCTAACACGGTGAAACCCCATCTCTAGTTAAAATACAAAAAATTAGCCTGGCATGGTGGCTGAAGCCTGTAGTCCTAGCTACTTAGGTGGCTGAGGCAGAAGAATGGCTTGAACCCAGGAAGCAGAGCTTGCAGTGAGCCGAGATAGCACCACTGCACTCCGGCCTGGGCGACAGAGCGAAACTCCATCTCAAAAAAAAAGGAAGAAGCAACAAATAATGGGAGAGGAGGTGCTAACTGGCCTAGAAATCTGTGTTACCAATTAAAGATTATTCCTTCATGACTGTTTTCAAATATGATAAGAATTCATATGTAAAGAATTCCATGGAGGGAAAAGAGGTACCAAAATAACAACATTATCTTAAAACACAACTTACATTTTCCATACGACAATAAAAATGTGTCTAACTGGGCTGCTTGGTTACAGCTTAAATGCAACACACATTGATGGAGAACTTTTTTTGTGCCATTTTTAAGTTTATTGCACAGATGCTTAATTTGGGTTCTTTAAAAATCCTGTCATCTCATTTTTTTTGGTAGCTGGGATATTAAAATATGCAAATAAGCATGTTATAGTTGATCAGTGCTAATCTTTTTTGTAATAACTGATGTTCTCTCCCAACAGCCACCACTCCTTCTGTTCTTGTCACCTTCACCCGGGAGTCACAAAATGCTGAAGACAGTCACTTTTTACTTGATTCAATTTCAGGAGGTTGTAGCTAGGCCAAAATCCTCCACTTCCTCTTTCCTACTTTTCCCCCCTCTCCTAATTATATGGCTTTACATTGATTTACATGGATTTCACCTTTCAAAAATTATTGGTCTTTGCTGAATGCAAATAAGCAAATGGGAAAATTATATTAAGTTTGCACAATTGATCTCTCATCATTTCAAATGGTACCTTTGAACAGTTCCTGAAATGTCTGTCTGAAATGCTCCCAGCGTTGAGTGTCATCAAGAGGCGCTGGGTCACGCTGGGGAAACCCATTCTCAGTGATATAAATTACAGGGTTATTATATGTATCCTAGAAAAAGAGAACAGAAATTTTATTCCAAACAGATGTTTTAAAAAAAGAAAGCTCATAAAATCAGGTACATTACCCTCTATCTTCTGTAAGCTACAATCCCAAAACTAGTTTTCATCAAATTGCACTGACCCTATTAACTTAATTTTCCATGCATTGACCTTTTATAACTAACAATGGAAACGCAAAACTGTGCAAATGTCCATGAAGACAGTCAAATGACTCTCATTATAATGAGACGACAGAAATATCTTTCTTCCATCAGCATCTGTTGACTGTCACTGCTCCTTAACCCCTCAGTCCTGCCAGCAGCTACATTCGACATCCCCCACAGGAGGGGTTCTGAAAACCTGTACTTGAAATTTTAATTTTAGCTAACTGGATGTCATCCAATATAGTTGAGAATCAAAAAAAGGATCCAGCTCTCTCAATCCTTAAAATGTCTTTTATAGTCATAATTGTGACACCAGATTGAAAAATACATCCAAACTACTTCTATAGCCACAGCTAACTTTAACAACAAATCCTAGACTTTGACCACTGCTTTTGAAACCTTTACCAGCTAGTTACCCCTCATCAGCTCAAATCCTAATCTGCTCTTCCCAGGCCAGCAAATGTATATGCTATTACCTAAAGTAATTCTTTTTCAGGTCCATATATACATATACATATGCCTGTCTCGCCCACCTTCACATATTTGGGTGTACATGGACACACAAAAAATCATGCATTTACCTTAATATACTTCAGTAGTTTACGTACTCCCCATGGTACCACATAAATCCAATCCACATTTTTCCAAGATGGATCTGGAAAAAATTCAATTTCCGCATCCTGAAGAATACCTAATTCTCCTTTCTTGTTCTCCTGGTATTTGATTAAGCGAGTTGTATAATATTGCACAGCAAAAAAATCAGCAGTGCCTTTGATCATTTTCTTCTCTTCTTCAGTGAATTCTGGAAGCCTCGATGATGAATAGCCTTGCTTTTGACTCATGGAGGCAATCTGAGACTTGACAACTTCAGGATAATCACCATCGATGAATATGGGTTTAGCAAAGAAATCCAGATGGAATTTGATGGCTCTTTTAGCAGCTTCCTGGTCAGACACTGAGTTGGGATCTGTGGGTTCCAACCAGACCGCAAAAAGTGATAGGGACACCATACCTTTCTGCTCTTTTCGAAACAGGGAATCATAGCTGTGCCAGGATCTGGCATGAGCCTTAATCAAATTATGAGCTGCCTGATAACCTCCAGTTCCACAGTGAGGGATACCCGGAGGAAACATACCTAAGTCATATGCCATCACAGAAAGAACATTAGCTTCATTTATGGTGATCCATTGCTTGACACGATCCCCAAAGGTACTGAAGCAAAACTGAGCATATTTGTCAAAGGATTCAATGATAGACTCTGACAACCAACCTCCTTGGTCTTCTAAAGCCTGAGGCAAATCAAAGTGGTAGAGTGTCACGATGGGAGTAACCCCATTTTTTAACAAATCATCAATGATCTTGTTGTAATAATCAATTCCTAGGAGGAAAAAAGAAAGTGTTCAAAGAAGAAAAGTTATTTGTAGTATATTGGCAATAAAATTTTAAAAAGGGAGAAGATCAAATAATTTTCTGAATGACTTTTATTCAAAACAAGTTTTATTACTTCCTCAATATAATCAATGACAGACTGAGAGGAAATACTGAGAATTCCAAAGAAGAGTAGTTGATCAAGAAGTAGGAGTTTAATGGGGTGACATGATTGAAAGATAAATGTATTAAAATGGATACATTTAGGCAGTTCGCTGTTATCTAACTTTGTGTTATTTTCATGCTTATTCAAATGATTTCATGCATTTCTACGTATGCTCACTTTTGTCCCTTAGCCCCACTAGAATACAAGCCCCATGATAGCAGGGGGCTTGTTTAATTCACCTCTGGATCTCCAAATCCTGGGACAGTACCAGAAATTTAGAGGTTAACAAATATTTGTTTAATAAATGCATGGATCCAATGGTATTAAGTATAAAGTAAAGGAATTGATCCAGATGACTGCCTTAATGCTTTTCCAGGTCTATTAGTCTCACAAGTCTAGGAAAACAGACCTACTGAGAACGAACTAGAGCTCAGCATCAGCCCCAGAATCTGGGTTACAAGGGCAGACAGCCAGAGGCTTGGGACATTAAGAGTACCCGGTTGGAGGTTTGCTCTAAAACCTTAACATAGTTCATGGGGATACACAGCCACCTCTGGCTGTCATCTGATTTTTCCAGGACTGCAAGTGTGTAAGAGAGAGTTTTTAGGCTTGCTACCGAGTTCTGAAGAAAATTTCTAAATTGAACATGGCCTGGCTCAGAATTTATGTCAAGAATTCACTGAATCTAGCTTAATGATGATGCTTAGCTTGGAACAGGCTTTCTGGAGAGGCTGATGTTAGTACTTCATGTGGTTTTATGTTTAAAAACATGGAGGCAACCTAAGCTTAGACAAGAGAAGCTGCCCTGTTTTAAGAAGTTGTTTCCTGGATAAAGATTATGAAGTCATATGTAGAAGTGTGTTGCATTGAAAGTTTGCCTAAGGAAAAGGTCCCTTTCTTTTTTCTTAACCTAGGAGCCTTCAATTTTTATAAATAACAACATACTTTTGTATGTATTTCATTCATTAGATCATTTGTTTGTTAATTCCGTTAATACACATTGATAGAGAAACTACTATATGCTTGACATGCAAACATAAGCAAAACAAATACCACCCTTGTTCTCAGGGAGCTTATTAGCAGAGACTACAGAGAAATTCATAAATAATTACAATAGAGTAGTAGATAAAGTACAGAGTCCTGTTTTTTATCTACAAAAGGTAGTACAGATAAAGTAGAGTCCTTCCTATTTAAGGGACAAGTACAGAGTTCTATTTAATTTATGAAAAGAGATATCCATCCTAAACTCAAGGTATTTGAAAATATTCTGAAATCAATGTAGCATAATTGTTTCAAGAGTTAATTATGGTGCCAGACCACCTAAATTCAGTACTAACTCTTTCACCTACTAGCTCTGCGACCTTGGGCAAGATCCTTAATCTCTCTGAATTATCTTTTCCTGTATGAGAAATATGGATTATAATAGAAACCTTCTTCAATTAATTGTTGTGAGAGTTTAATGAGTAGATAAACATGTTTAGAACAGTTCTTGGCATATGGTCAGGGCTCAGTACAGGTTAGCGATCACCAAAATAGTAATTATTATTGTTATTACTGACACCTAAGCTGATATTTAAAATATGAATACAGGTTAATCACTTAAAGTGAGGAGAAAAATGTGATCAAGGAAGAGAAAAAGAGGAAACAAAAAAACACAAAGGAAATGTTAAAATAAAGACCACTCAAACGAGAAAAACAGACTATTTACTCAGAGTTTGCTATATCAAGAGAGTCGGCCACCGATACTTGCATTTGGCAGGTATTCAAATACAGTCAGGACAGAGGAAAAGCTTTAGAGTGGAAAAAAGAGAACCCTTGGGTGTGCCCTGATTAAAGGTTGTTGGCCTTGGGAAGCGTTGGAGCACTAACTAGAAGCAGGGCATCCTTTGTGATTAGTTTGGGGAGCACATTTGGTTTTCTCTGGTTGCTCCTGAATTGGAAGCAGGGAGCAGGCAGTAGAAAATAGAGAAGGTATCAGTTGACCACACTGTGACTATTCTGGGCTGCTTGCTGCAGAGGCTGTGGTTTGACTTTCTGGGTTTCCTTTGTCAGTCAGAGTTTTATTATCAGATACGACCTGGCCAGTGTTTGTCTATTCACTCTCTTTCTGGGAATAAAAAGTTCAGTATAAGGAGAGTGTATCAAAAGAGGAATAAGAATGGTGAGAGATGAGCAAGGTAAGCAGAAGCCAAATTATGCACAATCATGTGTTTTCTCTCTGTCTGGGTAAGTGGGTATTTTTGACACCAGCTCATTTATTTTGCAAACTGGAATGTACTGTGAATCATGCATAACAACTCCATATTTGGAAGACACAGTTCTGTGCTATTTCTCACTTGGTAGCAGAAAAACTCATCCTCCCCCCAAAGATGTCCATTCTCTAATCCATGAAACCGGTGAACATGTTACCTTCCATGGCAAAAGGGACTTGGCAGATGCAATTAAGGTATGAACTTTGAATTGGGAAGAGTTTTCTAGAGTGTCCAGGTGGAAACAATATAACGACATGAGTTTTTAGAAGTGGAAGAGTAAGACAGAACAGTGGGTCAGAGAGACGCAACAATGGAAGAAGAGGAGAACTGGCAGCTTGAGAGAAACTCAACCCACTATTGCTGGCTTTAAAAATGGAAGAAGGGGACCGAACGCGGTGGCTCATGCCTGTAATCCCAGCACTTTGGGAGGCAGAGGCGTGTGGCTCATGAGGTCAGGGGTTTGAGACAAGCCTGACCAACATGGTGAAACCCTGTCTCTAAAAAAAATACAAGAATTAGCTGGGTGTAGTGGTGCGTGCCTGTAGTCCCAACTACTCGGGAGGCTGAGGCAGGAAAATCACTTGAACCTGGGAAGTGGAGCTTGCAATGAGCCGAGATTGGGCCACTGCACTCCAGCCTGGGCAACAGAGTGAGGCTCTGTCTCATTTAAAAAAAAAAAAAAAAAAAAAAAAAAAAAAAAAAAAAAAAAAAAAAAGGAAAGGAAAGAAAAGAAAATAGAGGCAGGGGACCATGAGCCAAGGAATGCAGATGGCCTTCGGAAGCTGAGAACAGTCCTTAGCTGATAGCCAGAAAGGTAATAAAGACTTCAGTTCTATAGTCACAAGGAACTGAATTCTGCCAACCTGACTGCACCAAGAGACAGACTGTTCCAAAGATCCCTCAGAAAGAAACAGCCCTACAGGTATCTTGATTTCAGCCTCACAGACACCCATGTCAGACTTCTGACTTAGAGAACTCTAAGGCAATGAATTTGTGTTGCTTTAAGAAGCTAATATGTGATCATTTGTTATAGTAGCAGTAAAAACTAATATAATCATGAAATTTTATAAACTTTCCTTTTTTCTCTCAATGAAAGAGTATTTCACCATCTCACCCCTGTGCCCCTGTAAACCCACATTTCTACATTTGTAAATGAGATATCTAAAGATAATATGATAAAATAATCTGGGTATTGGTATGTGAGAGGGTTTTCATAGACAACCCTTTCCATTGACTTTGAACATGAAAATAATATTGGCTTTCATCTATTGAACTCGTACTATATGTACCAGATGTCATGCATTTTGCCAAATCCAAGCACTAAGCTTTAGAGATGGGTGTTTTTATTCCCGTTTAAAAATGAGAAAACTGAGATTCAGAGAGTCTCAGTGTTGACAAATGGCGTGGCCCACATTTAATCCCAGTCTGTCTCACTATAAAGACTAAGCTGTTCTCACTATGACATCCCACTTCTCATGTTTACTAATGTTCCTGTACCAAAAACATGTGACTCTATTTTACCAGCCTTCATGGTCACCTACTTCAGACCTGATCACAATATCAAATTCCTTTTTCCCCCCTTTGTGGAGAAGTCATTAATGATGGACAATCAATGTAATTCAAACCACATGATAACCGTCCGTTGAAATGAAGATAAGTACATTTTAAGAAATTTTTATTCTCACACATCAGCACAACAGAGAAACAGAGCATTGCATAATTAATATTCACCATCCCAGAATTAAGCACTTTACTTCTCGATCACACAGTTTATTCAATGTTGTAATGAAACTTTTCCATGAAATGGAGTGGGATTGTTTTTTTGTTTTGTTTTGTTTTGTTTTGTTTTGTTTTGTTTTTGAGACAGAATCTCGCTGTGTCTCCCTGGCTGGAGTGCAGTGGCACGATCTCAGCTCACTGCGAACTCTGCCTCCCAGGTTCACGCCATTCTCCTGCCTCAGCCTCCCGAGTAGCTGGGACTATAGGTGCCCGCCACCACGCCCAGCTAATTTTTTGTATTATTAGTAGAGATGGGTTTTCACTGTGTTAGCCAGATGGTCTCCATCTCCTGACCTCGTGATCCACCCGCCTCGGCCTCCCAAAGTGCTAGGATTATAGGCTTGAGCCACTGTGCCCCACCAGAGTGGGATTTTTAAGAGGAGAGCCCCAGACCCAGAAAACTCAGTCAAAGGATCTTGGACAAGTCACTTGGTCTCTCTACACTTCAGTATCCTATCTGTAAAATGGGAATGTTAATACTGCTACCTTAGGAGCATGTGAGTATTGAATGAGAATAAATTTGTCAAAGGGTTACTTAACTTTGTTTTTCAGAATGGTGTAAGTCACTGATAAACAAATTATCTGAATAAATGTGTATTTTTTAAATGATCACCTGTTACCAATCTAGGGATTCTGAAACTTTGAGAGGTCACTTGGATCCCGTTCTGCTTCTGGGTAGTTAGGACAGAATTGATCATTTTAAGGATTAAAACTTCTATAGTTTTCTTTCATAGTCAGTATTATCTTCTCTGTTTTAATTAAGCTCATTTCTGCGTATTTGATCTTAGAAAATACGAAACACATTTGAGGTAGAGGTCTTTTGGATATAAGAAAAACCAACCAACCCAGATGAACTCAAATACAAAGGTGGCATTGGGGGCAATTGGGTAGTAGAGATAGATGCAGCGGACATTATTTTAAATGACAGAAATAGGTCGGAGACTCAATGACAGAAAATAACGGTAAGTGGAAGTCAAAAGAATTGAAGTTGGGAGCTGAGAAAATCTTTGCTTCTCAGGGAAAACTGATCTCTTCCATCCCAGCTTCTCTCAACACATCTGCTCCATTTCTTTTCTTCTTTCAGAAACAGCTTTCCCTTCTGATTCGAGCAGCAGAGACAAAACCAAAAAATATATACTTAAGAAAGAACCAGTTTTCTTTACACACTCAATCTGTCATGGTCTCAAAATGGCCATCCCACCTGCCAAAGCTACTTCTGTGCCCCAGTGCCAACCACCAACCAACTCAGCCTCTCAGTACCTCAATTCAGAACATCCTTGAGGGAAGAAAATAATGGAGCAAACTGTAGCACAGAGAATTCAACTGGTTTGGCCATATTTTCCATGAGGTCACAGCTCATTATACATCCCAGGGAAAATGTCTTTCCTTTGTCCTGTCAGCTGTGACCTGGAGTCAAGCAAGATTATATAAAACAAAGATATAGGGGAATTCCCTTAGAAGAGGGCATGGCTGGAACTTGCAAAAATGATGTCTCAAATTTAAAAAAAAAAAAATTGATCTAGAATCCTCCTTCAACAAAAAAAGTAACATAGAATTCACATTGATCTCATGCTTACCATCATGCATCAAGTTTACACCTTTCTTTGGTTCACACCTTTCTAGATTCACACCATTCCCACCATCAGTTTCTTTTCTTTTCTTTCTCTTTTTTTTTTTTTTTTTTTTGTTTTTTTTGTTTTTTTTTTGGTTTTTTGTTGTTGTTGTTGTTGTTGTTGTTGTTGTTTTAGACAGAATCTCGCTCTGTCACCCAGGCTAGAGTGCAATCTCAACTCACTGCAACTTATGACTTCCTGGTTCAAGCAATTCCCCGCCTCAGCCTCCTGAGTAGCTGGGATTACAGGCACGTGCCACCACACCCAGCTAATTTTTGTATTTTTAGTAGAGACAGGGTTTCACCATGTTGGCCAGGAGGGTCTTGATCTCCTGACCTTGTGATCCCGCACCTCCCATCAATTTCTTTAACTGCTCCTGTGTTCTCTTGCCACACTGTCTGCATTAGTTTTCTATTGCTGCTAAAACAAATTACTACAAACTTAATGGCAGGACCAAGACAAATGCATTATGTTACAGTTCTGGGGACCAGAGGTCCAAAACAGTGCTTATTGGGCTAAAGTCAAGATGTCAGCAAGGTTACATTCCTTTTGGAGACTCTCAGGTGGAATCCATCTTTCTACCTTTTCCAAGAGGTAGAGGACACCTGCATTCCTTCCCTCATGGCTTCTTCTCCCATCTTCATCCTCATCTCTTCTCTTTGACCTCTGCTGTAATCATTATCTCTTTTACCTCTTCTCTCTGACTCTGATCTTTCTACCTCTCTCTTTTAAGGACCCATATAATTATACTGGGACCACATAGATAGTCCAGGACAATCTCCTCCTCTCAAAATCCTTCTCTTAATCACATCTGTAAAGTTTGTTTTACCATGCAAGCTAATATACTCACAATTCCTAAGAATCAGAGCATGAACACCTTTGGAGGGCCATTTTCAGTCTATTATAGTGCCCAACATAGAATACAAGATTCATGCTTGTTTAGTTAATTTATTTAAACCATTCCTGCTAAGAGCACTCATATTTTAAATCTTAAAGTGAGCACTAAATTCTGCACAAGTATACCCCCTTTTTTTATTTCCAATACTTGGGCTTCCCACTAATCACCTGAAATTTATATTTGTGGCAGATATGAACACGTACTTGAACAGTTGAGAAATACAGGAATATATTATTTCAGTTGCCAACTCAATCTTTTCTTGTTAAACCTTGAAAAACTGACATTTGAAAGAGACAGTCTGTGTAACAATTCCACTTCATAAAAATATTCTTCTAGTTTGGGGACATAGAATTTTACAAGTTTCCAAATGTCCCATAATCAAGCTTTGAAATGGATAGTCAAACACAGAAAGGGGGTTCCTTGGGAAGAACAGTGACAGGGACTTTCTAATTCTTCACATGCTTTTTGAGAAAATATTTAAATGGGAAAAAAGAGATGGCCTTTCCAAGTTAAAACCATTCCAACTGCTTCAACAGATCACTGCACAAGAATGAGCAACTGCTTATTGAAATGCCACCTCCTGTATGCACCTCCAGTGCCCTCTTGTTCAAAGCAAAGCCTGTAATATTAATCAGCTATGGTTTTACCAAAGCTAGGGCCAAACACAAAAAGCTCAGTGCTACGGGCATGTGATCCCCACATGAGATCTGCATGAGCAATTTCTCCACAATATTTGGGTGGTTTCCGTGGCTCCGGTAGCACCACCTCCACTCTCCAGTGGTTTCGGTTTCCTTGCTCTTGGATTGCTGATCTACAGTGTGTACCTCTATGAACTTCTGAGTATCTCAAGTTGGTTTTCAAAGCTTAATATGTTGACATATTGGGACAGGTATATAATCTTGTATCTGAAAATCTTAGGGGCATATGAGTTCAGAATGTGTGAGTTTTAGAAAGGAAACAGGGAGCATATACCGTATATTAACACTCTCAGTGAATCTGAGTCAGTATCTCTTAATATGCCTGCAGTCAAATAAATAAATATTCTCAAAAACAGAATAAATATTCGCAACAATTCAAGTTAGCTTTTGCTGCCAATTTAATTTTAGAAAGATTAGTAATAAGAGCCTTTTGGATTTTAGAACTTCAGATATGGCATTGTGGACCAATACTACAAGTTGGTGGGTTTTTGGTTTTGGTTGCTGTTGTTTACCATCCAAATGGAAGCTCAGTAAAAACTCCAAACTCCTAGAATGAGTGCAAGGAGTTTTAGTACCATGAGACTTCCACTTTATTTAACCAACAGGGAAACTGTAGCACAGAGAATTCAAGTGGTTTGGCCAGACTGACTGAGCCCTAGACTAGATAGAAGATTTTTTTATGTTAGACAAGTCTAGGTTGAACCTAACTAAATTTGTCATTTTGGCAAATTTATGCCTAACTTTATTTCCCATGTTAGCATTATTCCTTCTGCTTAGAGATGCCCCTTACTCATAGGACTGTTATGAACATTAAATCAACAAAAATATGTGCAATGTTTGCATGGTGAGCTCTGTATATTATATGGTCAATGAAAGGCAAACATTACTACCCTTAGAGTCATTTTTATGATTGTTATTGACCTAATTCAACTGAATTCAGTAATTTTTACTGAATCCCTTCTATGGATGGTACTGGACTAGATTACAAGGGTAACAAGGCAGAATTATCTACCCATTACACTGTAAACAATTCCAGGGATTCTCTAATATGAATGTCATGAGTACTTAGCACAGTCCCTGACACAATAGACATTCAGCACACTTTTATTGAATTGAATTAAACTTAAGGCACCAATAGTCTAACATGGGATTTAGTAACAGTTAACAATGAAGAATATGAGAAATATCTTAAGAGCTTTGCAAAGTGCCATGAGAATAAAAAAAGAGAAAGAGGAGAGAAAGATATTTTTCTGGCTTAGAATAGAGAACTACTTTAAAGAAGAGGGCAATTGTGCTAGACCTGAACAGCAAGACAGGCCTTCAGTAGGTATACTTGAGGTTAAAGAAAGCCCACTCTAGGCAGAAGAAAAAGCTGAAGCAACTTCCTACAAGGTGGAAAACTGCATGGTATGTTTAATAAGTAGTGAGTTACTTATACTTACAGATAAAAGAGTATAGACCTGTACCAATGTGTGTTTGGGATATTACATGATCATACGCATGGGGTAATTTCAGCCTGCAAAGTTTTGGAGGTGTTAAGTCTAAGTCAAATTGAGCCTGGAATGATATATGAAGGAGTATGGACTGCATATTGAGGCTTTAGGTAACTAAATTATTATTATTATTATTATTATTATTATTGCTATTATTTGAGACCGAGTTCACTCTTATTACCCAGGCTGGAGTGCAATGGTGTGATCTTAGCTCATGGCAACCTCCGCCTTCCAGGTTCAAGTGATTCTCCTGCCTCAGCCTCCCAAGTAGCTGGGATTACAAGCACGTACCACCACACCCAGCTAATTTTGTATTCTTAGTAGAGATGGGGTTTCTCCATGTTGGTCAGGCTGGTCTCGAACTCCCAAGCTCAGGTGATCCACCTGCTGCAGCCTCCCAAAGTGCTGGGATTATAGGCATGAGCCACTGTGCATCTTGCTTCACTTTTAGCAGAAGATGATCAAAACAGTGTGATTTGGGTCGAGCTTTAGGAAAATTGCTATGATGGCATCTTATAGAAAGTAAAGGACAGAGAGAAGGGGAAAACACATAGATCCATCAAGAATATATCAAAAAGTCCTTGTAAGAATGATAAACACCTAAACTAGGGCAGGGGCAAAAAGAGGGATTAGAAGATAAGTTAAAAAGTCATAATTAGAATGGACCATATTCAGCAACCCATTAGACGGAAGAAGAAAACACAAGAATGGATTCCAAGGTTACTTTTGTTTTTTAGACTTTGGAGTATGGTGGTGCCAGAAAGAAGGGAGAATACAGACATTGGATTAGGAAGATTGAAGAGAAGGAGTTCACTTTTAAACTGAACAACAAATTACCTCCCGTTCAACATAAATAAAACTAGTCAGTGATGGCAAGAAAGTAGACATCTCAACAGGAGCAACGGGTCATAGGCCAATGTCTTTAGAATCAGGGAATGAATGGACCTGCTAATCCTGCACTGTCCCTACTTGAGGGAAGCTACTCTAAGGCTGATTCTACCTGGGAGTGCATGAGTTGCAATTCTATTTCATGATGTGAAGATTACCCCACCTTAAATAAAATGAGCTTTTCAAGTGCACAAACCCATCTAGGAATTGTCATCAAGGGTTGTTCTATATACGGGATCACATAAGTTACTCATGAATAATGCCTTTGTATCAATGAAGGTTCTTGGGATGGGAGGTATGGTGAGGCGGGCAGGTGTTCTCTTAAGTCATACAAGTGAGGCCTCTCCTTAAATTGAAGAGGCTCTCCTTAAATTTTATGCCCTAGGCACCTCATTGCTTCACTTAGTCCCAGTCCTATGGACAGTGTAAAATCTTTTCTAAGACAAAGTAGTAATAAAGCATCTTCATTAAGAGACCATATGTTGTAGTGCAAGGGTTGGCAAACTTTTCCTGTAAAGGACCAGATAGCAAATATTTGAGGCTTTGCAGGCCATATGGTCTCTGCCCCAACTACTCAGTTCTGCCATTAAAGTGGAAAAGTAACAGTAGATGATGCATAATGAACAGGCATGACTATGTTTCAATCAAATTTTATTTACAAAAATAGGTGACAGGCCACATTTGGCCTTCAGGTCATTGTTTTCCAACCATGCTTTGTAAAAAGAGCTAGCTAGACCTTAGATTTAAATAACAGATCTACCATTTGCCAAATATGTGGATTTGGACATACACCTCTGTAAAATATGATCACTATGCCTTCCCTACTGGTGGTGAGAATTAAAGAAAACGGGTGAAAAATGCCTCCTAAATAACAGACATTCAATAGAGCTATGAGTAGTCCTTTTACTCACAAGCCATAATAAGAAGAATAGCTAACACTTACTAAATGCTTATGAAATGTTAGCTACTGCATTAAGCACTTTACAAAGATTATTTCATTTAACCTTCCAATAACTCTCTGAATTAGTCACTATTACAGCATTCTTTTCTATTCATGGGGAAACTGAGGCACTGAACGATGCCCAAGAGATGTTTGCCCAGATAGCAAGTGATGTAGCTGGACTTAAGTAAGTGAACTCCAGGGGCCTTGATGCTAATCCCTGTGCTAGTTAATTAGCTCCACTAATTCAGCCCTAATTGAGGTGCTTAGAATCATCTCAAGTTCTTAAGGACTTCTCATAACTCATCACAGGGTTACACAACTGAAAATAGTTTAATACAAATTTTTTAAATTTACCTTCAGATTAACACTCATGTTATATAATAAAACACTTATTCTAACCTCCCTCCCACTCACCACCTCCAGGAAAGATCTCAACAGTCAAAGGAAACCAAAATATTACTGTGAAAACTAATGCAAACCCATTTCAAAAAATTCATCCCATAATCACTCTAAAAACTTGCAATTTCAAAGCTACATTGCAGAATAGCATACTGGATTAATTATGCCAGACTGCAGCAATAACCTTGAATTAAAGCTGCAACCTTCTATTTTTAAGAAACACTTGCCTTTCTGGTTGATGAAACCTGTCGTCCCATCAGGTAACAGACGTGACCAGGAAAGAGAGAAGCGGTAATGAGTCAATCCAAGCTGTTTGATACATTTCAAATCTTCCTCCCACAGAGTGTAGCTGCCACAAGCTACATCGCCAGTCTGGTTCTTGAAAACTCTCTCTCCTCCCTGATGAGTAAATGTGTCCCAGACACAAGGGCCTTTTCCATCTGCATCCCAGCCTCCTGAGAAAAAGAAGAAAATGAAACAGTTACACTCTTGACATCAAGAGGCATATGTGGAATGTAAATATTTGTCACCAAAAGAACATACCTCATTAACTCAATGTACCATATTTACAACTTTAAAATATGCCTTTAAAATAACATGCATGAGCAGGTTATGTGTTTAGCTGTCCTTGATCCCTGAAGCTGACTGGTGGCAAATGAAAAATTATTGCATAGCGCCACTGCATAGCAGGCTTTCATGGTTCATTATCTGAAGATCTCCCAGCTGGTAAACAGAGGCAGGCCCCAGCTTATAAATATCTGAGTTGAAACATCTCCTCCTTGCAAACATTCCCCCCGGCCATGACTGACACGCCTTGTCCTTATACATGACAGGATCTTGGGACTTTATGTATGGCCCTTGATATTTAAACCCTGTTCTCCTATTCTCTGACAATGGAGGCTGTGATGGTCCAGTCCATCTCTGGAGGGGAGGGAGCCCTGGTTTCCACCACTGTTGATATGATATTGCTATCTGAAATTCATTCATTCATATCACCCTTGATTCAGCAAACGCTGTGTGTCAGGCAGGATACCAAGTCCAGGGAATACCAGAGTGAACTATGTTGTGTCTCCTGTTTGGGGAACTTACATAACAGCCAATGTAAAGGCCCCTTATTTTTTAGAAACCAGGGAAGGGCATTTATCCAAGTGTGGGCTGGAGTCAGAGGAGGTCTCCTTCTGCTCAATTTTCCGGTAACCCTAACACTGATCTAAAATCTAAAGTCCATTAATTTAATAAAAAGAACATATCCAGTATGTTTATCATGTTTTATGTATTTAAAACTATGTATAACAATCCATGTATGTTCTGAGCATATACATGTGAGGTAGAAGTATCACATGCCTGGGAACGATCCATTCAGATGAGTGATCACCTTTGAGGAAAAGAGAAGGAAGTGGAACCCGAGAGGGGTCTACAGGGCCCCCAAATGTATCTCTTATGTTTCATTCATTTAAAAAGGTAGAAGGTATATGATGGGCTGTTTATTACATTTTCTCAATCCCTTTTATAAGCCTAATGTATAATATCACAATCCCTTTTTATAAGCCTAATGTATAATATCTTATAATTATTATGCAAGAAAAGAGGTCACAGCTAGAGTAAAGTAGATGAAAACAATTGCAGGAAGGTCCTCCACATCCTCATTGAGCATCTACATACTCATATTTTGTGCACAGATCTAAAAGGATTAGGTATAGTCTCCAGTTCCAACCTCAGGACAGCAGGAGTGATAAGAAATCATGGACGGCCCCATGAGGATATAGAAGAGGCTGCTAAAAGAAGGAGCTCTGACAAAAGCAAAAGTGATCATTGATATCAAAGTTGAATACTAAATACCTATACAAAAAGAAAAAGCTATGAATATTCAAAAGTATTTTACTTTGGAGCCATGTAATTATAGAAGCAAATAGTTTTACACATTCCAGTGACTCTCAAGTTATGTCTACATAGGGGGTTTAGAAGGAATGGAGATAAAAGAAGAGTGGTATTCATAGAATGAAATAGGAACAAATGCAAAACTAAAATTTTTGAAGTATGATGCTCATAGTTTTGGATTATTCATTTAATAAATGAAAAGCTTAATGTCAGCTTAAGCAGTGGTGTATTGGTATATATATAACTCACTATCTGTTAAAAAATAAGCATAGACCTATATGTATATATGTTTATTATCAATTTTGTTGATATAAAGCATGCATAATACACAATTTACAAATAATAAACTATGCAATCCTCTTTTCTATGAGCTCCATATAACCAACTGATTCTCATAGAATGCCCTTTTAGATTTTTGGCAAAGTCACATTGGTAGCTGTGTTAGCCTGTTCTCACACTGCTATAAAGATACTACCCGAGACTGGGTAATTTATAAACAAAGGAAGTTTAATTCACTCACAGTTCTGCATGGCTGGGGAGGCCTCAGGAAATTTACAATCATGGGGGAAGAAGAAGCAGGTACTTTCTTCACAAGGTGACAAAATAAAGAGAAGTAGTGAAGGAGGAGTGCTTCCTTTCAAACACTTATAAATCCATCAGATTTCATGAGAACTCATTCACTATCATGAGAACAATGGGGGAACCACCCCCATGATCCAATCACCTCCCTTCCTTGATGTGCGGGGATTACAGACCCCTCCCTCAACAAATGGGGATTACAATTCAAGATGAGATTTGGGGGCACACAGAGCCAAACCATATCAGTAGCCAACCTACAGTTGTAATTGGACAAATGTGTGTAGTTATCATATGACTTTTGGTTAATAGTTTTGCTTATATTCACAGGCAGAAGGCAAAGAACACAAAAGATGTACCAAAACTTCACTTTTAACCAGTGACATGAGCTACTTCTCTGCTGAATCAGGTAACAGTTTTCAAACAGTGGAAGCTCTCCTCAATTTTTGGTGCTACTCACAACGCCACAGTCACAAACATAACTTACTTTTAAGTTGAATCTGTATTATTAACATGTTTCCTATCACTTTTTAAGGTCTAGACAACTAACAAAACAATAAATCAAATAATGACTTCTAGTACCAGCCAATTTCTGCAACCATGATATCACTGAAGGCAGAGCTGGGAAAAGATGGGCAGTAGCAGCACACCATATTACAGTGTTTCTCCTATGCAGATACAAGAGATCTAAATTACCTCAAGACCATAGAAAACAGTGAAATTTGGTAATTAGTTAAGTAATGATTTTAAGTGTTTACTAAGTTTGTTTTTGATATACATTATTTACCTATAAGCTTATATGAATAATTTTTAATAAAGTCCTTGTTAAAGAATCAGCTCACACAAACTCAAAAAGCTCTCATGAGCCAGCACAAGCCAGCTTCACTACATCACTTACAAGTAACTTGAATAAGATCACACCATTAGTAAGTAACAGTGCTAAGATTTGTATTCAGATCTTAGAAGTCTAAGATTCTGCCATTGGCCCATGCTGCTCTTAGTAATAATTACACAGAGTGATGAAGAAAAAGTCAACTGAGGCCGGACGCGGTGGCTCAGGCCTGTAATCCCAGCACTTTGGGAGGCCGAGACAGGCGGATCACGAGGTCAGGAGATCAAGACCATACTGGCTAACACGGTAAACCCCCGTCTCTACTAAAAAAAAATACAAAAATCTAGCTGGGCGAGGTGGCGGGGCGCCTGTAGTCCCAGCTACTCGGGAAGCCGAGGCAGGAGAAATGGCGTAAAACCTCGGGAGGCAGAGCTTGCAGTTGAAGCTTGAGATCCGGGCACTTCACTCCAGCCTGGCGACAGAGCAAGACTCCGGTCTCAAATAAAATAAATAAATAAAATAAATAAATAAATAAATAAATAAATAAAAAGTCAACTGATGACCAAACTCCTTCATTTGTCAAGACTAAGAAGTGCAAAACATAATTTATACATTTTGGAAAGTAGTACAACTAACATAACTGAAACAAGGTTTGACAGTTTTAACAGGTCAATGTCACTTAGCAGGAACATGTACTGAGGTGGAGTCGCTCATTCTCCACATGTACTAGCTAGACAAAGCAGAACTAAACAACATTGTTTCTACAAAAAACTAAACTTCAAATTGATAACTAACAATTATAACTGAAATTGGATAAAAATCATATAAAGACCAGTATTTGTTATTATTTTAATGTAAGTCTTACTATATGAATGATATTAATAACTCATTTGTCCCTTAGAAATGTTCTCCCATTGCAATTATGCCCACATTCTAAAAGCATGGTGTACTTTATGATGACTACTGTTTCCAGGTGGACTGCATACTCAGAGTCATCCTCCAAGCAATTATGATTGTTGGATTACATGTAGGAAATACATTTTTAAATGCATTGTTAATCTAGCAGAGGTTAGGTGTTCCAAAAACAAAGAGGGAGGGGTAATTCAGAGGCATAAGTGAGTAGTGATGCAGGCTTTTATACTGGGAGTGTCTGCCAAGTTCAGACCTTCTTAGCTTTTATTTTAATGGCTTGTGGAAAAAGGGAGAAAGGAGACAAAGTCTAAGATGCACCAAAGATGAAAAGTATTAATAGAGATGGTCACAAAAAGCTGGTATGCAAGGACTTCATACCCTGCACAAGAACTAGAGACAAACCCGACCTGCAGAAAGAAAGAACAAAAAAATTAGCTTAATTCAAACTTGGGTGGAGAGGGGAAATTACTCCTCAGTATTTGTAACCACAATTCAGCCATCAAACCATTAAGTGTGAGAATGGGAAAAGATGTTTTCAGATATATGAGGTCTCAAAAATTTTCCTCTCTTTGGATAGTACTGGAGGATAAATTTTACTAAAACAATGATATAATCAAGGAAAATAAAGATCTAGGATCCAGGAGAAAAAGAAATTTAGGAGAAGAAATTGACAAAGAAAATCACTGAGTGATATTTTATTACTCTGTTCTCATGCTGCTAATAAAGATATACCTGAGACTGGGTGACATATAAAGGAAAGAGGTTAAATTGACTCACAACGCCTCAGGGCTGGAGAGGCTTCAGTAAATTCACAATCATGGCAGAAGGGGAAGAAAACATGCCCTTCTTCACATGACAGCATCAAGGAGAAGTGCAGAGTGAATTCAGGCAGATGAGCTCACTCATTATCATGAGGACAGCATGGAGGTAACTGCCCCTGTGTTTCAATTACCTCCCACCAGGTCCCTTCCATGACATGTAGGGACTATGGGAACTAGAGTTCAAGATATTAGATATGGACTAAATTGTGGCCCCTCAAAATTTGTGTATTAAAGCTTTAACCCCCAATGTGACTGGATTTGGAGATTTGGAGATAGGGTCTTGAAGGAGGTAATGATGGTTAAATGAGGTTATAAGGGTGAGGGTCTAATCCAAATGTCTAGTGTCCTTATAAAAAGAGAGAGATCAGGAATGTGTGAACACAGACAAAAGATATTTTGTTTTGGCAGTCCTGCAAACTCATGCAGGAGTATAAAGGCAAAGGGAAACTTCCAGGATGATAGCTATGCAACAGACACAGGGAGTACCCAGTCTGTTTGAGCAGGTGACAGGCTGTGACAGCTACTTCCTCAAGAAGATGATACAAATAGAGTATCTAGTATGTTGTATTAGTCTGGGTTCTCCAGAAAAGCAAAACCAATAAGGTATAGATGTATTTTTACTATAGTAATTGGCTCACTCAATTTTGGAAACCAAGAAGTGCCACAGTCTTCTATCTGCATTCTGGAGAACCAGAAAAGCTGGTGGTATAACTGAATCTAAGTCTGAAAGGACAAGAATCAGGAGTGCCAAAGTATGAGGGCAAGAAATAAGTGTCCAGCTCAGAGCAAATTTTCCCTTCCTTGCCTTTTGTTCTATTCAAACCAACTGATTAGGTGATGTCCACCCACACTGATGAGAGTGATCTTCTCTCCTCAGTCTACAAATTCCAGTGCTAATCTATTTCAGAAACACCCTCACAGACACACTTAGAAATAGTATTTTACCTGCTCTGTGGGCATCTCATAGCTCAGTAAAGTTGACACATAAAATTAACCATTATGTAAGTTTTATTTTAAAAAATGAATTATCATGGGACTTTCAACAGTCATAAAAGTAGAATAGCATGAACCCCACGTACTTGTCACTCATCTGCAGCAGTTTTCAACACTTTGCCAATCTTTTTTGTCTGAATCCACCAAAGCTTCCTCATTCAATCTGTAATCATTTTAATGTGCATCTTGAACTAACAAAAATATTGCTCTAATTGTGGTAAAATACACAACATCAAATTTACCATCTTAACCATATTTTTTCTTTTCTTTTTTTTTTTTTTTTTTGAGACGGAGTCTGGCTCTGTCGCCCAGGCTGGAGTGCAGTGGCCGGATCTCAGCTCACTGCAAGCTCCGCCTCCTGCATCTTAACCATTTTTAAGTGTATAGTTCTGTGACATGAAATATATTCATATTTTTTAGCAACCATCAACACTATCGTTTCTGCAGAGTTTTTTAAATATTCAAAACTAAAACACTGCAAAAATTAAACAATTACTCAACATTCCTTCCTCCTCCAAGCCCCTAGTAACCACCATTCTACTTTCTGGTTTTGACTACTCTAGCTACCTCAAAAAGTGAAATTACCCAGTATTTGTCTTTTTGTAATTGATTTATTTTGCACAGCATGATGTCCTCAAGTTTCATTCATGCTGTAGCACGGGTCAGAATTTTCTTCCTTTTTAAGGCTTAGTGAAACTTCATCATACGTATGTACCACATTTCGTTGATCCACCATTTGTCAACAGACACTGGGTTATTTCCAATTTATTCTGAATAATGCTACTATGTACATAATATGCAAATATCTCTTCAAGACTCTGCTTTCAGACCTATTAGGTATATACCCAGACGCGGAATGGCTAAATCATTTGGTCATCCTCTTTCTAATTTTTTGAAGACCCACCATACTGTTTTCCACAGCATCTCCACCACTTTACATTCCCACCAACAGGGCGCAAGATGTCCTATTTTTCCACACTCTAGCTGACGCTTGAAATTTTTTGGTTTTTTTCTTAATAATGGCCATCATATTATGTATGAAGCAATGTCTCATTGTGGTCTTGATTTGCATTTCCCTAATGATTAGTAGTGATAAGCACATGAAAGATTCCTTACGTCACTAATCACTAGGGCTATCTAGTACGTTAGAATGAGAGAAAATGTATAGAAATAAAAAATATTAGATTTAATTAGCAATAAACACACAGAAAAAAATTAAAACATAGAAGACAAGTATTAACTTTGTGTGAAAATGTTGTTCTGGAAAATTAAAATAATAACAGTATACTATGTGGTTCAGGTGTAAATAAGTTTCAGTGGTTACAATGAGGTAAACCCTGACCACTAATCTAAATACAATTAAAATCTGATTATTTGGGGAGGCTTATGGTATTGGAATCTTTCACAGAGTAGTGAAGGAGGAAGATAGAAGGAAAAGAGACTAACAAAGAGATAAATGCTCGTCTTTCACAATCAGAAGTTAACTGATTATGCCTACAGTAGAAAACATCAAGAACTAGTAATACTAGCATGTTAATTTAAAATACAGAAGTCAATGGTAAAAGGATGATTGAAAGAGTTAAAAGAGTTTCCCTCTAGAGAAGGGGACATGAAAGTGGCAAGACATTGATGGTTTCAGAAACAATCTTCTTTTGATTCTTTAAGTCATTTTATTATATTAAATTTAGCATGAAAATAAATTAAGAAAATGTATTATTTAAACATTAGAAAAGACAGAATAGTAAAAAAATAGTAAATTTGTAGATAATCTAAACAAACTATTAACATATAAAGCAATAATAAAATTTCTATTTTGTGAGAATTAAAAAGAGTTTAACAAGTAGATAAAACTAAAATGCTATAGCACAAAAGAAAAACCCTAGAAATCAAATGGTAAAATATCAGAGTTAAAGTGTTCTCAGGCATTTATATTGTTAAGAAGAGGAAAAAAGATATTGATTAACATTTCACTTTGTTACATTTTGTATTTAGGTCAAAATTTATAGTAAAGCACTCTTAGAAATGAAACTTGTGTTTTTAAAGAAGAGCCAAACACATCTATAGCAAGTTCTGTGCCAGGCCCCATCCTAGCATGTTATATATATTAACTCCTCACAACAACATTATAAAGTAACTGTCATCCTTATCTCCATTTTTAGAAAAAGAAACAGAAATAGGTTAAGTAACTTGCCCAGATTAGTAAATGCTGAAGCTGAGACTCTAACTGAGACAGTTGGATCTCAGAGCTCATACTCCTAACCATCATGATAGTTGGGGAAAACTAAATACATCAAAAAAGAGCAAGAAAATAAAAAAATAAAAAAAACATAGTTAGCAAAAGAAAAAGCATAAAGTCAGATGGTAGGACACAATAAAAGTGATCCGTTCTAACAATGTAAGTCAATGAAGTAAACTCGGTGAAAAAACATTGTCAGACTAAATTACTTTTTCAGCTATTAGTGCTTTATTTGCTTTAGTACCATATGTAATTTTTTTATTTTGTTTTGTTTATTTCTTCTAAAAAAAGAAAAAATGTGATACATGTGCAGAACATGCAAGTTTGTTACATGGGTATACGTGTGCCATGGTGGTTTGCTACACCTACTGACCTGTCCTCTAAGTTCCCTCCCCTCACCCCCCAGCCCCCAACAGGCCCTGGCGTGTGCTGTTCCCCTTTCTGTGTCCATGTGTTCTCATTGTTCAGCTCCCACTTATGAGTGAGAACATGTGGTGTTAGCTAAATTTTTAAAATCCAATGATATGCTATTTACTATACTCACACTTTTAAAACATGGAGATATAGGAAAATTGAAAATCAAAATATGATACTCTGCCCCTCCCCCAAATAAAACAGCATTAAAAAATAGACTTAAAAAGCATTACTAGAGAGAACACGGGTCACTACATAATTATAAAACTATTTTAAATGTACATGCACCTAAGAATATGGCTTCAAAATATATGAAGCAAAAATTGACACAACTAAAAAAAGTTGTCAAAGCCACCTCCAAAATGGGAAGATTTAACTAACCCCTTTCTCAGCCACCGAAAAGCAAGAGTCAGACATTAACAGATTTGATCTAATCGATATACATAACATTGCAAAATAACAAACGCTATAATTGAAGAATACATACTCTTCAAGCAAACAAAAAACACTATAAAAGTTGCGCACAAATTGTTTCATAAATAAACTCTTTGTAAATTTCAAGTTGGGGGGAAATACAGATAAAGATTTCTGACCAATTAAGTTAGAATTCAATAAATAAAGATAATTAGGAAACCCCAAAAGTTCAGAAATATGAAAATGCACATATGAAGAACTTAAGGGAAAAAGGAGTAAATAATAGTAGTCACCAAAGAATAAAAATAAAAACTAAATAACACAAAATATTGAAACATTGTGTCATCTGGTTTAAGTGGTACTTAAATAGAAACCCTTAAAAAACAGAAAGCATTAATGTACGTATTAGAAAAGAAGCAAACCTCAAAGTTATTGAGCTGATCACATAAAAGAGGAGGAGGAAGAGGAAAAATAAAAGAAGGAAGAGAAAGATGGTACAGAAAACAGAAGGAGAAACTGAGAAACAGAAAGAAAAAAACTAAGGTAAAATTAGAAATAATAAGATAGAAAAAAAAACCCAGGATAGAGATTAACAGAAGCAAAACATGATTTTTTTAAAAAGTCTAAGAAAATAGTCAGCTGGGCGCGGTGGCTCAAGCCTGTAATCCCAGCACTTTGGGAGGCCGAGACAGGCGGATCACGAGGTCAGGAGACCGAGACCATCCTGGTTAACATGGTGAAACCCCGTCTCTACTAAGAAAATACGAAAAACTAACCGGGCGCGGTGGCGGGCTCCTGTAGTCCCAGCTACTTGGGAGGCTGAGGCAGGAGAATGGTGTGAACCCGGGAGCCGGAGCTTGCAGTGAGCTGAGATCCGGCCACTGCACTCCAGCCTGGGTGACAGAGCGAGACTCTGTCTCAAAAAAAAAAAAAAAAAAAAAAAAAAAAAAAAAAAAAAAAAGAAAGTCCTCTGAGGTGTGTATTTTTTAAAATGAGGAGGTAAAAATAAATGTTAGAAATGCAAAGGGGAACGTAGCTAAAGCTGCAGAGATTAATCTGACAGCATCTGTATGTTATTTTTAAAAAGTCAGGCCTGGCACGGTGGCTTACACCTGTAATCCCAGCACTTTGGGAGACAGAGGCAGGTGGATCATGAGATCAGGAGATCGAGACCATCCTGGCTAACATGGTGAAACCCCGTCTCTACTAAAAATACAAAAAAAAATTGGCCGGGCGTGGTGGTGGGCGCCTGTAGTCCCAGCAACTCGGGGGGGCTGAGGCAGGAGAATGGCGTGAACCCGGGAGGCGGAGCTTGCAGTGAGCCGGGATCGCCCCACTGCACTCCAGCGTGGGTGACTGAGGAAGACTCCATCTCAAAAAAAGAAAAAAAAAAACTTTATAAAATACATTTGAAAACTTAGACAGAAATGACAAATTCTAGAAAATTATAACATCAAAATTGGCTCAAATAGAAATGAAATACTCGAAATTTTGGACAATTTAAGAAATTAAATCAGTAGTTACTAATTATTGGTAGTAAAATCTTCCACAAAGAAAATGCCAGACCAGTTGGTTTTACAACCAAGTCCAACAATCATTTTAAAAATGAAGCAAACAACAATTCTACTCTTGTGCAAATTCTCACAGAAAATGAAAAAGAAAAAATTATTTTCTTCATTTTATGTGACTAGTATAATCTTGATACCAAACCAGAAAATGGTACTACAATAAAGGAAAAATTATAAGCCAATCTCACTCATGAACACAGTTGCAAACATGCTAAACAAAATAATGGGTTGCCAAATTGAGCAGGTATAAAAAAGAATGTTTTACAAATCTGAGTTATAGCCTAGGTATGCAAGACTAGTTTATCATTAGAAAGTTCATTAATGTAATTAAACACTGATTAATGGATAGAAACCCATGTGGTCATCTCAATACATACAAATGTTAAAATCATACATGTATACATGAATAAAAGTGTTAGTAAATTGGAAATAAAAAGCAATCTCCCTATTATAGGAACTAATAGTTACCAAAAAAACCTACATGCTAAAAAACATTCTTTTAAGATCAAGAAAAGTCAAGGATGTCTGCTCTAATCAATTCTCTTCAACATTGCATAAGGTTTGTTAATTAGAGGTACACTGAAATAAAACTAACCAAATAATATAAGCCCTAGAGAGGAAAAAAAACAAAAAAACAAAAAAAAATCACTTGTTAACTGAAAGATTACCTATGCAAAATCTCCAAAAAAAGTAAGGATGAATTATAAGAATAAGAGTTTACATCAATGACAGACTGGATAAAGAAAATATGGTACATGCACACCATGGAATACTATGCAGCCATAAAAAGAAAAGAGATTTTGTCCTTTACAGGAACATGGATGGAACTGGAAGGCATTATCCTCAGCAAACTAACATAGGAACAGAAAACCAATGCCACATGTTCTCACTGATAAGTGGGAGCAGAACAATGTGAACATATAGACACAGGGAGGGAAACAACACACACAGGGACCTGTCTGGGGCAGGGGATATGAGGGGAGGAAGAGCCATCAGGAAAAATAGCTAATGCATGTGGGACTTCATACCTATATGACGGATTGTTAGGTGCAGCAAAACACCATGGCACACGTTTACCTAGGTAGCAAACCTGCACATCCTGCACATGTACCCCATAACTTAAAATAAAATAAATTAAAATAGAATAAAATTTATAGAGTTTAGCTCAGTAAACTTGCTTGATAAAAAATTAATAAAGGATAATGCCCTCTATACACAGTAACAGTTATAAAATATAACATTTCTATAAATAGCAGCAAAAATACCGAAATGTATATAAAATAAATAAAGTATAAGCATGTTGTCTAGAAAATTATAAAATTTTATTGAAAGATAAGAAATGAAGTAAAATTTTCTTTGAAGAATATCTAAATACATGAAGGAATACCATGTTTATGAATACAAAGATTCAATGTCATCCAGATTCTGAATCTCCTAATAGTGATCTATAAATTCTATGCAATTCCAACCCATCCTAACAGTTTTCCTAAGGAATTTAGTAAGTTGATTTTAAAATTTGTATGAAATATAAATGGGCCAAGAGTATTTAAAATATCTGAAAAAAATATTGTATGAAACTTATCTTAAAATATACTAAGATTTAGCATAAATGTATAATAAGTAGCTTAGTGTGGCACTGGCATAGGCCTACATAAATAGATCAATGGACTTAATAGAGAACCCAGAATAATACCATGCACATATGCAAACGCAATATACAAAAGAGGTGGCATTATAGTCAGCAATGAGGCACTTTTCAGTAAATAGTGCTGGGAAAATTGATTTATATATTTTTTAGTGAAAATGGATGCCCACCTCACTACACTTATACACAATAAACAGGTGGATTAAATAGGAAAACTCTGAAATGTTTAGAAGACAACATAGAATATTTTTGTAAGCTCAGGTTAGAGAATAAGATCTTTAAAAGACTCAAAGAGCTTAGACCTAAAGGGGGAGAACTCAGAAATTCAACTACATTAAGAAATCGTATTTACAAAAAGAAATCATTAAGGAAATTAAAATGCAAGGCACAAAGTGAGAGGATATATTTGCTACATATATGACTAATAATAAATTTTTATCTAGAACACATAAAGAACTCCTAAAAATCAGTACAAAAGACCTGAATGTCTTCTCCCTGCCGAGATGTAGTAACAGGGTCTAGATTTACTCTCACCTAAAACAACTGAAAACCAAACAAAATATAGGACACAGTGAAATTTAAGACATTTGGCCTCAGACAACAAAGAACGGTGATTATCCACAGCCAGGGAACAAATGAGCTCTACAATGGCTCCATCGTGTTACCTTGTGAAGTTTCCAGGACACAGCGCAGAGAGGAGAAACCCAGAGTCTGGCAGACTTCTTAAGCTGAGGAGTCAGAGCTGAGGACCCAGGGAGACCTAGATGTCTAGAATTCTCAGGGGAGAGCACCAAAGAGGAAAGAGTTCCAAAGAGAGAGAACAAAAACCGTAGAAGGTCGCACCTGAGCATGCAGAATACTGATCCAGGCACATGTGTGAAGAAACCATCTGGGTTTGATGGAAAAATCACCAAAAGGATTAGAGGTGACAGTACTCAGAACTCACATAAGAGTAGTGCCCTAACAATCCTAAATGTTTATCCACAAAATAACAGAGTTTCAACATACACGCATCAAAAACTTACAGAACTGCAAGAAATCCGTAATTATATTTGAATATTTCCGTTAAAAAGGCCAACGAGACTATAGAAAATAGATAAAAGACGTGAAGAGTTTATTCACAGAAGGGAAAACACATGGCTAGTAAACATTTCTTTAAAAAGGTAAGAGAGTGTTAAAAATTTGGAAAATGCAAATGAAAGCCACAATGAGATACCATTCTATACCCACACAGTTGGCACACATTTAAAAGTTGGGCAGTATCCAGCGTAGGAGAGGTTGTTGCTCAGCAGGAATGTGTATACGGTGCTGGTGCGAGAACAGTATGGAAACATCTACTAAAATTGAAGAAGTACATATACCAAAACCAGTAATTCACATACCATTGTATACCCTGTTTCTACAATGGACCAGGAGACATGTATATCCATGAATGCAACAGTCAGGGGAAAAAATGAAGAAGAAAAAATGAAAACCATTGAAAACAACCCAAATTTCCTTTGTTGGGATGATAAATCAATAAGCTATAGCATATTTCTATAACGAAATACTGTACAGGAGTAAGACTGAACTACTTCTCATACAGATCAATGTGCATAAATCTCCCAAATATGATATTGAGAGGGGGAAAAGTGAGTTGCAAAAAATACACATAATACATTGCCATTTACATAGTGTCCCAAAGCATGTAAAATTAAATAATAAATTATCAAGCTATACATGCTCATGTAGCAAGACCATATAAGCAAAAAATTGATAAATGCAAAATTCACTTTCATGGATCCCACTGGGCAGAGGGCTGGAGAGATAATATTGGAGGAGGTTCTGGAAATGTGGTGAGCATGTGAATATCATTTTTAATACTATATACAGACATTATAAATATTATCTATTGTGTATCTAACAAAATCAATTTTATAATTTCATTATTCATAGTAAAGGCCATTTACTGAGCACTAGTTTTGTGTCAACGCTACACCAACAGCTTACTTCAACCATCCCATTGTTTCCCTCACTCTAACCCTTCAAAAATGCACTATGATTGTTCCAAATAAGCACAAAGGGAAAAAGCAAGGCATGTAAATATTGAGCTGATTTCCCATGATCACATAGCTGATAACCGAACAGTAAAACGTGATACCCTTAGAGTATTCCCCTTATCAACACCAACAGCTTCATCTCCTTGATGACTATTACTAATACTTACAACTTAGGTGAGGTCTCATTAAGGGTTTCACAATCTAGTTGATATTCTACTAAGACATTCCTGGACTACATTGAGAGTTGTATTAAAACCTGTTTAAAAAAAGCATCGTGGGAAAATTAATGAACAGGCACTCAATAATTAATTCTGTTGTTGGGAGTCAGGTATCCTTGCCAAAATGAAAACATTTTAAGCCAGGGTGTTCAAAGATGAGTAAGAGTTCTCATCAGGGGAAAAGCAAGTGCATAATTCAGTGGCTGTGCTGGGGTGCTTGGAGACAGAAGTCACAGAGACCCAAACCAGACCAGTTAGCTATATTGCAAAATGTTCGGCAAGAAATGATAAGATCCTGTGTTTTATTTTTAGTAATTTGGAAGAAAATAAAATTGTATTTGAAATTCTCATCCTATTAGAACATAGAAGGGATTTCCACAAAAATGTAAAATACTGATATTTTATCAAATATCAAAGAGTTCCCAGGCTGCAAAGGATTATGAAAAGAGCATAGGCTCTGGAAGCAGGTATAAGTAAGTTTATGTCTTGTCTCTACCCCTTAGTATTTACATGACTTCTATGTGTGTAAAATAGGAAGATACTATCTACTTCATAGGGTTCCAGTAGCCAAAGCAAAAATGCTTAGTAGTGTACATGACTGATATTTAATAATATGTGCTCAACAAGTATTAGTTCTTTTCTCCTCCCTTAGGCTCAATGCAAATAACCAGTTGTTGTCCGTTTTTTTCTTCTCTTTGTGGTATCCCTATTGATGCCAGAATGCACATGTAGAAACCACTCTAACTGTTAATATCTGCATACTTGCCTGTGGTTAAGAGTCAATGTCTTGGCTTGCATAACTTGACTTGTAGGGCCCTCAGCTTCCTAATTTAGAAAACATCATTACAAATGGTATCATATCACTTTAACAATTGCCATGACAATGCCTTTGGGAGGTCACAGACCTAACAGACCCCTGCACAAAGGAAATCATGTCAAGTAAGAAATAAATAACTAAGGGGAATGGGGTACATGTGTATGGGTATCTGTCTGTTTATTCTTCCTTCCAAACCCCAAAATGACATCATCACATGGCCTCCTTTTGGCAGCATTTCTGACTCCCCACCATCATCACATCCTCCTCTGAACATCCACTCTGCAATAGCACATAGTGCTAGAGTCTTTTTTTTTTTTTTTTTTTGAGATGGAATCTCACTCTGTCACCCAGGCTGGAATGCAGTGGCACGATCTCGGTTCACTGCAACCTCTGCCTCCCAGGTTCAGGTGGTTCTCCTGCCTCAGTCTCCTGAGTAGCTGGGATTACAGGCACACACCACCACACCCGGGTATTTTTGTATTTTTGGTAGAGATGGGGTTTCACCATGTTGGTCAGGCTGGTCTCAAATTCCTGACCTCGTGATCCACCTGCCTTGGCCTCCCAAAGTTCTGGGATTACAGGCGTGAGCCAACGCGCCTGGCCGAGTCATTTTAAAAGCATTTTTCTTTGGCCTCCTTTACGTTGAGCTCTGTCAAGGCAGGGTCCAAGTTTTACTGACCTGTCTGTGTCCCTCCAATAGTAAGAATCATGTATTAAAATAGTGTATGCTCAGTAAAATGTTTTTTTGTGTGGTGTGCTTCACATAAAATAGGAATATTGGTGTTTACTGTCTCATTGCTTCACAGACATGTGCAGAAGTTATCTTCACCGTGCTTGTAAGTAATTGAAAATTCTTTATTTGAAAGGTAAAATGTGACTACAAGTTCAAGTAAATGCGCGTATAAGTTGTGAGGTGGTGTTCTTTCAGAAGAAACTTCTGTTTATTTTTACAATTAACATTCATTAAGTGTATTATTCGTAAGTACGCTATGGAAAGCTCTGAGGCGGTGGTAAGCAAAGATGCCTTTATCTAGAAGCAGTACTCTGTGCCCTAAACTAAACCTGACAGGACAAGAGACCCTGAAGTCACAAGGGAAACCACCACACCACATGGAAACACATTTTATTATTATTATTATTATTATTATTATTATTATTATTATATCACAGGAGGATGGAAGTTACCAGAAGGATTCCTCCAAGGAAAGAAAAAGAAACTGAGGAAGTATCTGAGGTGTTTAAGTAAATCAACACACAATTTACATTTCTGGCAGACAGTGGGCAAAAAAATTAAGAAAAGGATCAAATAAAAGAAAAACAACAACAACAAAAAAGGCAATTATTAACTCAGACCAAACAAAAACTCTACCGAAAAAAAATTAGTCTTAGGACATTAGTGGCTCAGTTGTGCACAATATTTACATTAAAAATGATGTAAGAACTGAGTCACCATTTAAACAAAATTTGTTAAATAACCAAATTAGAAAGATGGAGAAGGGAAAGTTTACTTTGTATAATGTTGTATTCAGACTAGAAAAAGAAAAAAATTCATCGTATATAATAGGAAGTCAGCATGTCATGTTTTCAACTAGAAAAATCAAATAACTATGCATATATTTACATAGAAGTAAATACAATTAAAGTGTTGGCATTCAAGAGCATAAGAAGTAGAGTGATAAAAAAGATTATTCTTTGCTATTGGGTGGTATGACTCTCAATGTTCCACTCCAATTTTTAAACCATGCACATATATTACAGAGACAAAACTAAACATTCAGTTAGAAAAATAAAGAGAACCACAAGAGAAGAGAACTCATAGACTTTTAGATCCCAAAGTAGTGGGCACCTATCTGCACATCAGAGTGGTATGACATCCCTGGGAGCCATGTGGAAAGGAACAAGTGTTGTTTGGCTGTCCCAGTGACTGGGATGCTACTGTTATTTAGGGGCACAGGCAATAATAAAGTGGAGAGCAGCCAACACAAACAAGAAATGGCCATGTTGAATGTCAATAGCACCTCTCCTAGGAAACACTGCACTAGATGGGAAAAGGAGTAAAGCAAAACATAATGATGGGAGAAAGGCAGAAGAGGAGAAAGAAAATACAAAAGGAAACTATAGCATTAGAAAATATACCATAATAATATGGCCGAAAGAAGTTGAAACATTGGTAAGCACAAAAATTACCAATTCATTAAATATTCCTTTTTGAACATAGGTAAGGGTTAAGAGAAAAAAATATTTACCATGCAAATATTTTTTAAAAGTACATTTAGCAATATTGATAATATTTTAAATTAACACAATTAGAAAGCATTAAATTGAATGAATAGTAATATTTTCATATTAAAAGTTACAGTGTACTAAAATTATATAGTAATAACTTCTATGCTTCTAACATTGAGTTTTGAAATCTACAGATAAAACCCTCCCTAGATGCAGGAATATGTTGAAAACTCCACTAACACAATGAGAGACTCTCTCAGAAATTGACAAGGAGAAAGAGAATTTGATTAAAATAGTTTGTAAAGTTATTCTCTATGGTATACACATACATGTATATATGTCTATGTATATTTATATGTGTATGTATGTGTATACTTACACTTACAAATGATATACCCACACGTATGAAAGAATGAGAGAGGAATTCATACTCAACAATAAAATTATTTTCAAACACCCATATATCATTCATACAGGCTACACACATGTGTATATATGTCTATGTATATTTCTATGTGTATGTATGCATATACACATATACAAATGACACACACACATCTGAAAGAATGAGAGAGACAGAAATCCATAAACAAAAACAAAATTATTGTAAAATTGTATGGTACACACATATGTGTATATATGTCTACGTATGTTTATATGTGTATGTATGTGTATACACACATACAAATGATACATACATATGAAAGAATGAGAGAGGCAGAAATTCATACTCAACAATAACAATAAAATTACTTTCAAACACCCATATATAATTCATACGGACCACATTATCTGACAACCAATCAGAAAAGAGGGAACAAAAGAAGAGAAGGAAGAAGAAACAAAAGAAAAGTAGGAAGAAGGAGAGAAGGGAGAGAGGGAGGGAAGGAGAAAGGAGGAAGAAAGATTAACAAAGAAATAAGTCTACGTAATCCCAGCACTTTGGGAGGCCAAGGCGGGCGGATCACGAGGTGAGGAGATGGAGACCATCTTGGCTAACGCGGTGAAACCCCGTCTCTACTAAAAACACGCAAGAAAACTAGCCGGGCGTGGCGGCAGGCGCCTGTAGTCCCAGCTACCCAGGAGGCTGAGGCAGGAGAATGGCGTGAACCCGGGAGGCGGAGCTTGCAGTGAGCTGAGATCCGGCCACCGCACTCCAGCCTGGGCGACAGAGCGAGACTCCGTCTCAAAAAAATAAAAAATAAAAAATAAATAAACGTACCACCTTCTCCAATCTATGTGCTTGGAATTTTTTAAAATTCTAACTAAATCTTAGATTAAGCAGGAAATAAAAGCAGAGTAATTTTAAGGAAAAAATGTGTTACTAACATTATTTTAAGAAAAGGAACATCTTTAATGCAGCCAAATGCTTTAAAATGGGCTTTCCCAAATTGGAGAGTTTACTGTCCAGATTTTCAGAAATTTCTACCTTAGGAAACAGATAAGAGTTTGATTAGGCATATTGTGCCTGTGCGGTCATCTCATTCACAAACACACAGTGAACCCTAAAATCAACTCAGCATTTCAAGAATATTTACACCAGGAATGGTCCTAGACAAATGAAACAACTCAAGATTTCTCTGCTAAGAAATAAAGCTCCCCCATCCTCCTAAGACCAGTAACTGTAGGACTTGAGAAGTAAATTACATTGCCAGATAAAAGACTCAAGCTTAGTCATACTTGCTTTTACCTCACTGTGGAACTTAACATATGGAAGGAGCTGGAATTCAGTTTTGTCACTAAGTTTAATTATTTCTTCAAAGTATGGGTGACTGGATGACTGTCTGTGAAATTAGACAACTTACATAGTTACTTCATGAGATATAAGTGTCTAAAATCATCTTAAATATTTTGAGTATTGACTTGATGGACTAACTATTTGTTTAAGATTGGCCTTTGCCTGTTCTGCCTACCAGGACATTCCCTCCCACTACCCTCGCTAACACATACACACACACACACACACACACACACACACACACACACACACACACACCATATTCCCTCTGTAGACATAGCTACAACCTGTTTGTTTTTAAAAAGGATCACTAAAACTGACCAAACTGAAATAAATATTTATTAATTTAAAGCATTATCTAAATAATTGGTTTCCTGACATTAAAAGAAGTATAGATTAGATGACTGAATGACTTTACTCTCTTTCTCTCTCTCTTCCTCTCTCTCTCTCTTCCTCTCTCTTTCTTTCCTCCATTTTATTCACTTAAGTACTTAACAGTATTTAAGCGAGACTCTGAAATGAGATTTTGAAAACTGAGTTGAGATAAATCAAAACAACTCTAAGATGAATAATACTAAGGAATACTAAATACATAAACTAGAAGCATAGATATAACTAGTACAACATACATGTAACCGATGACAAAATAGAATGTCAACTACAGCACCAAGATAACAATTAGTGTTTTGGGTGCTGGTCTAAGCTGCAAATACAAGTGCATTTTCCCCAAACAGGGGTCACAACACCTGACTCTCTCACTCACATCAGGGGTGGAGATTAATAAGGATTTTCCAGAGGTATTTTCCTTGAACAGAACTGTCCGTGTAATGTGAGTTTCATGCCTCAAAGATAATGGGAGGATGATTACTTTCCTTTCGCTTCAACCTAAAAGAGGACACTTGCTATGAACTGAATAGTGTTCCTCCAAAATTCATATGTTGAATTTCTAACCCACAATAGAATATGACTATATTTGAAGATAGGGCTTTTAGAGAGGGAACTAAGTTAAAAGGAGACCACTAGGATGGGGCACTAATCAAATATGAGTGGTGTACTTGTAAGACGAGGAAGAGACAGCAGGGATGCAGGCATTGGACAAAGGCCATGTGAGGACAGTGAGAAGGTGGACGTCTGCCAGCCACAGAGACAGGCCTTCTGAGAAAACAAGCCTGCTAGTGCCGTGGTCTTGGACTTTCAGCCTCCAGAGCTGTAAGAAAATAAATTTCAATTGCTTAAGATTCCCAGTTCGTGGTATCTTGCTAGAGCAGCCCTAGAAGACTAATTCAGCACTCAAACAAACTACTCAAAGGTCATGGTTTGTGTTCCCTTCAGTTAAAGGAATATGATGAAATGGAGTCTTAACTTCTACTAAATGAATCAAGAACCCAAGAAGAGAACAAGAGGAAAGAAACAAAGAAGAGGAAAGGAAGAAAAAGCAAAGGAAAACTGAAGCTGGGTGAGGAACCTCCTGCAGTCCTAGAGACTGAGAAAAGGATGCGCTTGTTTCCCCGGACAAGACACAGCACAGGTGAGGGAGCAAGCACAGTGATGCCTTAGCACCTCTCCAAGGAGGCCTGCAAAGGCAAACAGAGTTTGTATTCATATCTTAATGCTGCCGTAAAAAATCACTACACACTTGGTGGCTACAGACAATTCAAATGTATTCTTTCATAGTTGTAGAGCCCAGAAGTCTGAAATCAGGATATTGGCGGGGTTGGATACTTCTGCAGTCACTGAAGTAAGAATTTATCCCATGCCTCTTTTCCATCTGTGCTGCAATTCTTGGCATTTCTTGGCTGCTTGATGTGTCACTCCATTCTCTGCTGTTGTCTTCTGATGTCCTTCCCCCTTGTGTTTCTGTGTCTTCTTTTTTTTCTTTGTCTCATAAGGGATACTTATTGAATTTAGGGCTCCTTCTAAATCCAGGTTAATTTAATCTCAAGATCTTTATCTTAATTATATCTGCAAAACTCCTATTTCCAAAGAAAGTCACTTTCATGGAGACCAAGGGTTAAGACAGACATATCTTGTGGGGGTCCCTGTTCAAACCACTACAGACCTCAACAAATGGAAGCTAGGGTAAATGGCTAGATGCCTACAGGACAGAGAAACTGAATGAACTAAAGAACACAGCATCACCTGCATCTAATATACTAGAGTATTTCTTAGCAGTGGGCCACACAAATGTCTGTAAGAAAAAGAATCAACTCTAGCCAGGCTCACACCTGTAATTCCAGCACTTTGGGAGCCTGAGGCTGATGGATCACTTGAGGTCGGGAGTTCGAGACCAGCCTGGCCAACATGGAGAAACCCCATCTCTACTAAAAACACAAAATTAGCTGGGGTGGTGGTGCATGCCTGTAGTCCCAGCTACTCGAGAGACTGAGGCAGGAGAATCGCTTGAACCCAGGAGGCAAAGGTTGCAGTGAGCCAAGATGACGCCATTGCACTCCAGCCTGGGCAAAAAGAGGGAAACTCCGTTTCAGAAATAAAAGAAAGAAAGAAAGAAAAGAAAAGAATCAACTCTAAATATCTACCAAAATCAGAGCGTGTAATGCCACCTTAAGAACTTTCCATTTTGTTACCTCTCCGGAAACTAGGTCAGAAACCATGGTAAGCAGGCAGAAATAAAAGGGGGCAGAGAAAGAACCATGGCCTTGCTCCCTCTTCCAATAGAGCTAAGAAAGACTTAATTCTAAATTCAATTTGGAATTTTAACTACTTCATAGTCAGACTATTATAAGCATCAAAATGAGACAGTATTTTGCAACTTAAAGTGTTGCAAAAAGTATGCATCAGCCAAGGTCCCAGCAGGAAACAGACAGCACTCAGACTGGGTCATTGAGGAAAGCTTAAAAAAACACTGTTCACGATGGTGTGAGCAGGGTTCAAGGAAAGCAACAAGGGATGGTGCAGTACCTCAGGGCTTGAAACAGTGGAAGTCACTGCTGCCCATGAAGGGGCTGGGGTAGAATTGATTTCCAAAACCTGCAAGAGTAGCAGTTTGCCAAAGGCTGCCTACCAGGAGAGGAGGCCTTAGTTGGAGGGACACAGTCAACCCACTGCAGTCCAGCAGGAAGGAAACCAGCAGGATAAGACTTTGGTTTCTTTCTCCTCCCATTTACCTTCCTATCTCTTGCTAATGTTTCTCATTGATGAAGTCCAAATGGAAGACAAAGGGCAAGGGAACCCATTGATGCTAACCCACATGAGCTGGCCCAGAGCAAGGACAAGTCGAGAATGGATATGGATAGGCAAATAGAAAATATCCAGTACAAAATAAAATTTAACATGACCAGAGAAATAGAACCTACCTCCGTTTTCTTCTAAATGGAAGGGAAGAGTTATCCCCACTAAGCAAGCATAAAGGGATATTGGGAAACAGAAACATAGTTCCTTTTATAAGTGTTTCCTAAAAGTCTCATTTGTTGACTGAACTGGTATAATACATAAAAGAATGTGATTATAATTTAACTACTGACCTGGTAATTTAGAGAAGTGATAAATTCTTACAGGAATATATCCATCTTGGTTCTGGGACTTGTTCTTCTGGGCTCCAGCCTTGCACTGGTGTTTATTTTTTATGATCTTTTGCTACAAAGACTTCTCAAACTCCCTCTTCATTTATTTTCATTCTGTTTGAGACAGGCAGCTTTTGTCAGAGCTGCCTTTGCCTCTGCTATTCTACAGCAATTATTCTTTTATCTTTCAATTAAGCCTCTTTGCATTCAGTCTTTTATGCATTGAATCATGCTATCTAGTGAAAGACACTTTGCTCTGTCTTTGCAACAAAACCTCGACTCTTCTTTCCATCCATCAGAGCATTGCATCGCTCTATGTTGGTTTCAGCTTCTGATTGTCACTCTGGTAATCTGAGCTCCATTTGGAAGGATGGAATGGTATAGTGGAAAGAAAACATCATGATAGTAATAGTAGCTATCATTTATTGAGCCCTTATAATGGGGTAAGCACTTTGCTAAGCACTTTACATGCTTCATAACTACTCATGTTCCCTCCCTTCCATTTAAATATAAGGAATGTGAAGTTTCCTTGAGTTCAAGGATTTAGAGTAGGTCATAGATCTAGCAGTTGGCAGAACTAAAATTGTAAGTCAGATGTGACTGAACAAAGTCTGTGCTCTCCAGCCTTTCAGTCAATATTTTCTATACATTAATTTACCTCTGTAGCTTACTATCTCTGTGACCTTAGGAAATTCACTCAACCTCTCTGTGCCTCAGCCTCCGCATATGTAAAATGAGAATGAGAATAACACCTGGTCTTCCTGTTTGGCAAAGTTATTGAGAAAATTTATTGAATTTAAAACTGACTAGCTGGGAGGCAGTATATAAATGTTATTGTTAATTAACAGTTTTTATATCTTCTACACTAGGCCATATTTGCTCATGGGCTTCCTCCCCTTAGAATAGATCTCAGAGTAACTAGTCCTTGAGGGAACCCACCCTTATCTAGCTAGCCTACCAAAGACTGCAGTCCTGTTTTCTTTTTCTAGACTAGCTGGTGGCCTGGGTGCAATGCCTCACCAGCTCAGTGATCTCTCAGACCCGTGGGTGTGCCCACTGAATCTTGCCCATACATTTCTGTGTTTCTTCTGATGCGTGTAGTCTGTCATGACTCTGGGCTCTAAGAACCTTGAGAAGGACATTCATCCTGTTCCAGAGCTTTTGGGCAGGAGAGAATGGCTCCTGTATAAAAATGTACTGCAAAATCTGTCCCCAAGGGCAGCAAGTATTTTTCTCAGTAGACTTTTTTTTCTGTTTCTCTTTTTAAAAAAAAATAAAATAAAATTGTCTTATTACATAACTGTAGGACAAGAGTTCAAACATTAATGTTTAAAATGCAAAAGGTGCCCTACATTCAAACCTCTGTTGCCCAGAAGAAGCACCCTTTGCAACACTTAAATGCTTTAACTCTTTCATCCCTCTGCTATATGACCATTACAAAGTTCTATTGATCTATAACTTCTTGGTGACGTCATCTGAAACATAAAATACCCCAAGAAACTCAACTCCTAGGAATCCACCTGGCTTGATTCCAAAAGCCAAAGAATTCAAGAATTTTATAAGCACTAACTCAATTTTCACTATTTTCTGATCATTCACAAGTCAAAGATTTTCTTTGTACAAACAATTAAGCACAAAAATTGACTCCCTGAAGCTATTCTATAATTAGGCATGGTAGATTGATTGTCAGTTAGATATGAACATCTTATTTAAAATAATTCCATTTTGATATATGTTTTCTAGAATACACATGTAAATTTTACAATCGTGGAAATGGGCTAATTCTGTCCTCTCTTGACTAATGAATATCACAGGCATTAGGAGCAATTGTATTTTTTATCATTTCAACTAATATTTATGAAGCACTACAGTGCTGCAGATACTGAGGTATAATTCTGAGGTTTAAATCCTAGTTTCTATTTCTCAAGAGAAGAAAGAAGGGCTGGGAGCAGGTAGACTGGAAAAACTGTACTTTGAAGAGATATTGGTTGTACCCTGATATTAGCACCTGAAAAAATTATTCTAAACCCATCAACTAACGAGGCAAGAATTCCTGACTTGCTAAGCAGGAATGTGGGTTTGTGGAGTTTTTTCTGTAATTCCAAAAACATTTTTACATCTTCCACTCACTAATTCACCCTGGACAACTTTACTTCTTTGACTCTGTGTCCTCCTCTATAAAAAGAGAATAATTATCTCCACCTTGCAAGGTTTTTGTAAGGACGTGTGTGCGATGTCCAGCATAGTGACTGGCAAGTAAGAGTTGCTTTTTATTAAAGGCAGCTATTGTTGTTATTATTATTCTCATCATTACCATGATGGCGAGCTTTTTCTACATGCGATTTTTATGTTTTCAAATATCTCATTAAACTTGCAGTATATTTCGATCCATGTGATAGATCCAAATGCATTTAATGACAGGCTATGTCACAAGGCAACTCTGGTATAGTTTTTGTCTTTTAGAAGAATGCTGTTCAGAATCAATGTATCATAGAAATTAAAAGCCCAACTTGAGGCATTATTGTGTCATAGTCCATTGCTTGAGAACAGAGCCATCCATTCTCTACCGACAGGTCTGCACTTGATACAGACGGGTTGCACTAGATTTGTATGTGCTATAAGTTTTGTTATACTTGAAATGGTTAATTAGAAGAGGTAGGGGAATCTGAAATGTCACAGCAAGTTCCTCTTGGCCCACTGTCACGTTTCATGAATTCTTTTGCTGAACCCATTTGGATTAAGCAGTGACCCAATCCAAACAAATTGCTTTTGTGCCTCTTATCTCCTATACCTATTTATGTTCCAATACATCTGCATGGTGTGGCTCAGTAAGATCCATTAAGTCCATGGGCAGTGTTTACGGCTAATTTTTTTCTTCTTTGAGGCTCTGATCTCTCACAATAATGTGATAGAAAACTACTGTGCAAGAGTAAGTAAAACACTTTTTTAGAAGAAAGGGAAAGAAGTATAACATATGCAATTTCGAACTGGGAATTCTCAGAGCAACCTTGTGGATGAGAGACAATCATTTCTTGTAGATTTTAGGTAAAGATATAATTTACCTTTATTTGCAGACACAAAACTCTGAGAAAACATTACTTGCCATCAATGCCTCTGGCTTTAAAAATATTTATGAGGTTGAAATAGCTACCTGGAGGCAGACATTTCATTTCAATGTCATAGGTCAGGCACATTGGCTAACACCCCAGATAATATTGGTGTACCTTCAAATTTTAAAATAATATTTATGCCATTTATTTATTTATTCATATATATTCATATATAGAGCACCCATCCTGAAGTACCTGGGACACTGAACAAGGTTTACATAAATCTGACTGTTTTTTCCTCTGGGCCATTTGGCTCAGTCTGGTAGACGATAAATATTCAATAATACTTTACAATGACAAAGCATCTTTTATGCAAACATCTCTAAGCACATTATTCACTAATATTACAATCTCCTTTTTAACCTCCTGGTAAAGTCACGGAAACTAATTGACTTTCTTCAAGGTCCTAGCACAAATTGTTTATTTAGTAGATTAGAGTCCAGGTGTCCCGATTCCAGTTATAACTCAAGAGAGAAACAAACAAATACACACATTTTTTAGGTGCTTAAGCTGAGGACCTACACTAAATATTTCTAAATTGAATCTATTAGGCAAGACGTCTTCCTTAAAGATGTTAAATGTTGTGATGCATCCAACTGAATTTTATAACTTTTGTTCTCATTTGCCTAAGGCCAGTTACCATTTTCAGAGCCCCAAGAATGACCTAGTTTAATTGAATCCTGTTTCAAACACTTAAACTTTCACACTCTAGTCAAATTGGGTTTCTAAATAGAAATTAAAGTTGGAACAAGAAAATAAAACTTTTCGTGGAAAGGTGCTGTTGACGTAAGAGCAGAGCTGTACCGGAATATTCAAGCAAATGAGAAAGCTGAACAGTTACTGTGAGATTTGGGCAAGTCTCAATGAGTTAATGCTACCCAAGCAAAAGGAAATATTTTTGATTATTTATTTTACTTCTTCCCTCAAATATTAAATAATGCAGGTTAAATATAGATAATTAATAAAATATCAAAAAATTGCATATTTTTAAATCACCCACAATTTTGTCTGTGACACCTATAGAAACACACTACACAAACCTACTTCCAAGCTCAGGGAGCATAACTGACTGAGCCCCCAGCCACTGAGCATTGAAACATGTCACAGCATTTCTACTGACACCACATTTCCCCAGGCTGATCTCAGTCAATGCTGAGCGTGGCAAAGCTAAGAAAGTAGGCCTGTTCCTGGAGAATGTGCGACTCTTCTGACAGGTGACTGTGGATCAAGGACTCTCCAAAGATCTTGATGAACTTCCCATTGAATTGCACTGTAGTCTAAATGGTTCACCCCAACTCCCTTTCTTCCTTTACTCTCTCCTTCACTTGTCAGACATGCATGATAGCCTTTCCTGGCTCCCCTCCCATTTTCTCTCACGGCCATTTTCCTGAATAAATGTCTTGCACATTCAATATCATCTTGGTATCTATTTCTCAGAGGATCCAAACTAACATACCACCTGATGGCAATAATGATGAAGATGATGAGAAGGATGATGGTGATGATAATAATGGTGGTGGTAATAGTGGTGATAAAAATTGTGATGATTTATTGAAGTCCTGTTTTTAAAAGCCAAGGCCTGTGTTAAGAGATTGCCTAAATTGTTTTATGCTGCACCGCCAATTAACTGCAATAAATTTCCAATAGGTGTTATTCACCTGAGAAAAGTAAGCCCTAAACAAGGACAAGACCATATTACTTTTGAATATAAGCAGTCAAATTTGAAATTTTGGTTTTCTTGTTTGAAATTTTGGTTTTCAATAGAGTGTAGAATCACTGGTACTAAAAACCACCACTTTATATTACCTCTCTGTATTAGTATTTTGCAGTATAATCATCTGGTCGTTTTTCTGGACAGTTATTCTATAATTATAGTTAACTCAAAATGACAGAAGTAATAAGTAAAGCCTATTTTCCAGGAAATTGAACTGTGATCTTATTTTGGGTTTTGTCAATTTTTTTTTCCTTAGATTTGGGGGAAATCTTTGCCTCTTGGTTACATGGGTATTACATAGATAATGGTGGGAGTTGAGCTTCTAGTGTACCCATCACCCAAATATCGAAGATTGTACCCAGTAGGTGATTTTTTAACCCTTATCCCACCCCACGTCCCAGAAATAGAATTTTTACTTGAAGCTTTTGGTTCTTCTAAAATTTGCAGTTATCAACTTCACTTTGATTTTATAGACCTAATGCAATCATTCAAATACTATGAGTAAACTTATTCTAATAAAGTATTTTCAGATTTGTATCACATATATCAAGAGCCACTATATCAACTCTATAGTTTGGAGGACTTTTTCCAGACCATTAAAATAGACAAAGGTCAAGCAAATAAGCCAAGGCCAAGCAACTTAGACAATTGAGATCATTAAAGCATCTAAAATAACAATGCCTAGTCTCCAGTTTTAGAATTTATTGACACTATTAAATAGACGACTTAATAATAAACCAATGGGCTTTTTCAAAATGAAACAATTGGTACAATGAAATGCACTTAAAAAGATTTACATCCCATAGCATATTTGTAAGAAGGAACATTGGCTTGGAACTTGTAGCAGCTTATTAAATTAGAACAGAACTCTCTGGTGGCAGCAATGCCATTTAGGATACTTTGAGGTTCCTTTGACTCAAAAATAAATTGACTTTCCTGAAGGTACCTCGGGAATTATTGGGTCGGTCTTTAGTCCTGGCAGATTTCTTCTGCTGTATCAACATGGCTCCCTGAATGCAGTTTTCTGAAATTTTCATGCTAAACACTGATAAGGGTAGCTACATATGTTTGCTGCTATGTATCTATTGGCAACATAAAGAAGGGTTCCATCACAATGATCGAGAAGACCTAATTAGATTTGCTTGAAAACCTGGTTTTACAATGTCAAAATACATTTAAAAACCACCAGATTGGCCGGGCGCGGTGGCTCACGCTTGTAATCCCAGCACTTTGGGAGGCCGAGGCGGGCGGATCACGAGGTCAGGAGGTCGAGACCATCCTGGCTAACACAGTGAAACCCCATCTCTACTAAAAATACAAAAAATTAGCCGGGCGGGGTGGCGGGTGCCTGCAGTCCCAGCTACTCGGGAGGCTGAGGCAGGAGAATGTCGTAAACCCGGGAGGCGGAGCTTGCAGTGAGCCGAGATCGCGCCACTGCACTCCAGCCTGGGCGACAGAGTGAGACTCCGTCTCAAAAAAAAAAAAAAAAAAAAACCAGATTAGAAACGTTCTAAAGTTATTTCTAGTCATTCTAAGGTTCTGTAAGAATGTCAGTTCTATGTGGGTTTCCCATGAGACTTTTCAATTCTTCTACAGAACTTAATCCAGGCATTGCAACCTTGCTCATCTTTGCTTCTCTTCTTGTTTCCCTCTACCACCCTCTTTCAAGCATTATCTTTCATTATGACTTTCACCGTCAGCTGTGGTTGTCTCCCAGAAAATCCAACCTGAAATGGAGACAGAAATTTTCGGTTGCCTCCCAGACAATTTTCTATAAATACCTTAAGGAATCTCAAATCCAAATTGAAGCTGTTAAATTTCTACCACACAACCTCCAAGTCTGCTCCTTCTCTAGTGCGTTTTACTTCTCTTCATGGCATCCTCAGTCAGCCAGTTACCAAAACCATAATCACAAAAGTCACCTTAGTCTTCCTCCTGTTTCTTTTATGCCCTAAATTGCATTCATGAACATATCCTTTTGATTTTCCCTCAATGTTTCTTTACTCTTTTTTTCTCCATTCTGTTCCTGCCACCCAAATTCAGGTCTTCATCATCATCTGCCTCATCTATGGCAATAACCTGACAACTTTTCCCAAGCTCCATATCTCCTTCTTTCGGTTTATTCTCCATACTGCCACCAAAACTCTTTCAAATATACAGACCTGACTGTATTACACCCTTCGACTAAGTATATTTTATGGTTGTCAGATAGCTAATGCACATGATACTAACACTAATTCCTTAGCCTAGTATTTTGTGTGTATCACAACATAAAGCTTCAGGTTCTGCCATTAACCCTGTCATCAGAAAACACAGCCTATGGCAGGCTTTATCAAAGCATGAGCAATCTACAAAACAATCATATAGGCACTTACAAAAAGTATAAATTCCTGGCCCTCACCTGTTAATACTATTATTATAGTCTCATATGAGGCCCCCAAATCTACATTTTAACTAGAACTAGAACTCTAAGTGATTCTAATACGTCCTAAAGTATTAGAATTCTAACCCATGTACCTACTTAACTGTATGTGACTACACCACTCCAAAAATACAATAGAAATATTCATACTTGTATGTCTCATGTCAAAATATTTTTTCTGCTGATATGCCCTTTCTTGTTTCTTTTCCTGAAAACAAAACAAAATAAAACAGAAAACATGTCTTCATAAAACCCAACTTAGATACCCCAAGTAATCTCACACACTTTATTCTTTTTTTTTTTTTTTTTTTGAGATAAAGTCTCTCTCTGTTGACCAGGCTGGAGGCTGGAGTGCAATGGCATGATCTTGGCTCGCTGCAACCTCCACCTCCCAGGTTCACTTGATTCTCCTACCTCAGGTCCCCAAGTAGCTGGGATTACAGGTGCACACCACCATACCTGGCTAATTTTTTTCTGTATTTTTAATAGAGATGGGGTTTCGCTCTGTTAAACAGACTGGTCTCGAACTCCTGACCTCGTCATCTGCCTGCCTCAGCCTCCCAAAGTGCTGGGATTATAGGTGTGAGCCACCTCCTCTGGCCTCACACACTTCATTCTTATTTCCCCATCCTGCCCACCTTTGCTGCAAAACACCCTTTTGTCTGTTCTACTGTTGGAGCTGTCACATCCTGCTGTAGTCATGTACCTGCCTCTCTCCCCACCCAGAATGTTGAATTCAAGCGATCATTTTGTTCACCTTTATACTCCCAGGCTCTAGTACCCGCAGTAGATAAATTTCTAATTGGGATTAACTACTAGCTATATAAAAAATAAAATGTAATTTAATTATTCATTTTATGCTAGGGAAGCCAGGTCTCCAAATACAACATGAGACAGCACCTTAAATTCCAGAGAACTTAATCCAGACATTGCAATCTTGATCGTCTTTACAGAGGCAGATCTTTTGGGTAGAACTTTTCTGAATCTTCTTACATAATTTTCTCCAAGCATGAGAAAAGTCATTATCAGCAACGAGCCAACCACATCAAAGCTTTAGTATGGTTGTATCTGGTCTTTATTTCAGCCATGGAAAGAGTACGAGGATGACCCTAGGGGAATATTTGGCCTCTGCTGTATAATGTCTATGCTGAGAACCTCTCAGTTCTCCCTTCATCAAACCACTTGGGAGCAAGAATTTATGTGTGCCTACATTTGCCAAGTTCTCAGCACTATAAGGAACCAAAAGATGCACTAGAGTCCCCATTACCTCCATCACTGTATCCTGCTCTTCACACAAACACAACAGGGGAATGAGCAAAGCCTCTTTGTAATATTTCACCCTGTGAAAGAGCCTTAGTCTCCCACACTGTTGCAGAGTGGCTGATATGCAGCCCTAAACTGGGTCTGAAATCTAGTCCTGGATAATAACTTACAAGATAAATGAAGTAATGGACCATCAAGAGAAAATGTTGCTTTTCCAAAGATCCCCAAGTATGCATCTGCATGATGGACTACAATGACTCCAAGGAAGATTATTGTCTTTAGAGTAAATAATATGCTTTTTTCCCCAAGTCTCAAAGCCTGTATTTAAATGATTACTCATAGGTGTTGTGGGAGACGTTAAGGCTGAGCTTGGCAATTCCCAATGTAAAAATGGGTAATGTTTCAAAAAACCTTGCTTATGAGTCACCTGCCCAGAAACTCACCATTGCCTCTTACATTATGTTTCAAATTCCCAGACCAGCCCCCAAATCTATTTATCCTCATTACACACCTGAAGAGCATTTAGTGACACCTACCCCCATTTACAGCATTGTTCCATTTGGGAAAATGTCCCCTCAGTTCCCAGTCAAGTGGCATGCAAACACAATTCTACCTGCATTTGGAGGGGCATGGGGCATGAAGAAATATGAAATAATGAGAGGTGAATTTGATCATACATTCCCAGCAATCGGAATTCTGTTCATCTTATACATACGTTTTTAAATGCCTGTCTCTAAGTGATTGTTGTTCGCTAGGAGCAAAGAATTGCAGCCTTCACTATGAAGAGAGAGATTTTCAGAGTTTGGGAGTGGCTCCTACCCTCTCTTTGTTACCTTGATGAAATACAAACATGATTACGAGAAGATTTGACATTGAATCCCAAACTTCCAACCTCTTGTCTGTATGTTCCATTTTTCCTTTAACTCCATTAAGTGCATATTGTGATTAATATACATTTTAAATGGGTTTTAAATGGGTGCATCATAGGAAATATTTTCCTATTTTGAAGTAATTTAAAGCCAAATAAATTTACAGTTTTGAAATATAAAATAAGCTCATTCAGATTTAAAAAAAAATTTTTTTCTATTATTAAAATGTAAAGGATTTTTTAAATCTCATTTATTTTGTCAATTGGTTCTGCTTAACATTCTTCAGCCCAGTCTACTCTCAATTATCCACGCTAAGGAAGGGGGATCAGTGGCCTGGATAATCTAAAACAGCAGACGATTTTAAAAGCCCTTGTATTTGGCCTGGGCATACTTTACAATCAAATTCTGATTAGCCACGCTAATGAAAGGAACAGCAGGCACCTTGAGAAAGATCCAAAGCCAATACAGGTCTGTTTATCTGGTTGAGGGTGCCCCAAGGAAGAGGGCCACATAGCGGAGCAGAAGGAAAACAACAGGGCCCCAGCTACTGCTGACGGCACCACCCACGACATGGAAAATACAAACACACCGCTCCAATAGTCATATCAGCTCTTCTTATGATGTTAGTCCTCTTTAGATACATGGAGTTATGCTCAAACGCCCCCAGGTAAAAAGGCATATTATCCATGCTGTTCCAAATTGTTAATAGAATGTTTGTTCATCTATACTAAAAACCTCTTTTAGGGGTTCCCTTTGCCCCATCAGTCACCAAGTCCTTTACTACCACTGCCGAGTTCACAGTAACACACTTGGGAGAGTAGCATAAAAGATGAAAGAGACAGTGTGCTGGAGTAGCTCAAGCTCCAGCCTAGAAATGAGAAAGGCTGGATTTTTGTCACCTTTTGATCTCTGTTGATGCCAATAGTCATGTATATTCAAGCAAAGGGAACAGCATATGCAAAGGTACAGAGGCATCAAGGTCATGGCACATTTAGCAAATAACATATGATTTATTTTGGTCAGAAAGTAGGATACAAATAGAGAAAAAGCAAGAGTGAAACTGGAGTTGTAGTCAGAGAGAAAATTGCAGGGTTTTTTCTGCTATGCAAGAAGTTCAGAAATTATACTGTAGAAGGTCAGAAGACATTCCAAGTTTTTAAATAGTTGTTGTGATTTATGAACAGTTAAAATTTGCACCCCTTTGTTCTGTCCATTTGATACTTATGAACACATTTATATTTACAATGATCCCAAGATAAGCACTATCACCACTCTCATTTTACAAATGAGGAAACTGAGACCTGCAAAGCTTAGGTATCTTCCAAGATCATTTAATTGGTAAGTGGTGGAGTCAGGGTTTAAATCTAGTCTGTTTGATTTCAGAGCTCATCCTCTCTCTCAGAAAATGGAATAATGTGGTAAGAATTGTAAAAGACCATGCTAGAAGTAATATGCAGGAGAAACTGGAGGAGAGTGGAGAGGAGAGAAGGAGACTTTAAGAAGTTAAGAAATGCTAAGTTCCAGAAGTAAAGGAAAGGTAGTAGCAATGAAGAAGATGGGTATAATCAAGAGGTTTAGAGGAGATAGAATAAAACGTAATTGGTAAAATAAAGGAATGAGTAAGAGAAATAGTCTAGCATATTCCTGGTTGGGCACTTGTGTGACGGTCTAATAATTTTTAAAGATTCATTTAACCTTGTGCATCAGTGAACTTAGCTAGGAAGCAAGCAACCCCTACCAGATGGGCAAGCCAAGGAAGGAATAGCACAACTAACACCTTTTTTCCTCCAGTACAAGGCTGGCACATATTTGTTAAAGTAAACAAATATCCTCTCTTAACTGACTAATTTAGTAGTAACAAAAAAATTCATGTATGACTATGTGGTCCAAGAGATAGAACCCATACACCAAACAAATAATTAAGATACAGTTATTTTTATCTGGTTTCTCGAGGTTAAATATATTGACTCACATTTAGCTTTCTGTGTAACATCCTTGTGCACTGTAGAAAGACAGATAAGGGAGAGAGGGAACAGGAAGAGGAGAAACGATGCAGAGAAATGTTATAGCTTATCAAGATATTTCTAAGTGTGTTAAGAAAACCACAACCATTTACAGAATGCTCTTATCAGAGAAATAAGTGTATATGTACATGCAAGTCTGTGAATACATAGGAAAATACTGAAAATACGTATTCTAAAATTTTAAATATCTATTGGCTGATTATTTTATTTTTGGCTTGTTTGTATCTTTTAAATGTTCTAAAATTATCTTGTATTCCTTTCATAATACAAAAAACATTTCTTTCTTTTTTTTTTTTTTTTTTTTTT
>NW_016804139.1:3160610-3184611 GCF_001698545.2 Rhinopithecus bieti
GCGCCCGGCCCCAAAAAACATTTCTAAACATATGTGATTAACATCCACTCTACTCAGAACCTTGCTGATACAAAAGAATATACAGCCAGACGCAGTGGCTCACGCCTGTAATCCCAGCACTTTAGGAGGCCAACGCAGGTGGATCACTTGAGGTCAGGAGTTCAAGACCAGCCTGGCCAACACGGTGAAATCTTTTCTCTACTAAAAATACAAAAATTAGCCAGACCTGGTGGCGGGTGCCTTAATCCCAGCTACGCAGGAGACTCACTTTCACCCGGGAGGCAGAGGTTGTGGTGAACCCAGATTGTGCCACTTCACTCCAGCCTGGGCAGCAGAGTGAGACTCCATCTCAAAATAAATAAATAAATTTTTCAAAAAAAGAAGAATCTACAAACAGGCAGACCAACTCTTATAAACAACTTACATAGACACATAGAGAGGGCAGCAGATACCTTTCAGCACTGCCCATGAAGCCAACTGAGGTCCTGGAAAACTTGGTAGCAGAATGTGTGTTTGGAAATTGAGGAAGGTAATAAATTATGAAAAATGCAAATGGATTGGATCAGCTGACCTCAAAAGCAGATGCCAAGACATGTGTTCTTTCTCGGCCATAGTCACCTCCCCCTACTATGACTTTTCTCACAGTATCTGAATATTTTGCTTTCTCTTGGTATACTGTCTGAAATTCCATCAATTCCACATTAGCTCATTTTCTTAGTCCATTCTGGCTGGTGTAACAGAATGCTGTAGGCTTACCGGCTTATAAAGGACAGAAATGTTTCAACTCCAACTTATGAGTGAGAACATGTGGTGTTTGGTTTTTTGCTCCTGTGTTAGTTTGCTGAGGATGATGGTTTCCAGCTTCATCCAGGTCCCTGAAAAGGACATGAACTCATCTTTGTTGTGGCTGCATAGTATTCCATGGTGTGTATGTGCCACATTTTCTTTATCCAGTCTATCATTGGTGGGCATTTGGGTTGGTTCCAAGACTTTGTTTTTGTAAATAGTGCTGCAATAAACATACATGTGCATGTGTCTTTACAGTAGAATGATTTATAATCCCTTGGGTATATACCCAGTAACGGGATTGCTGGGTTAAATGGTATTTCTGGTTCTAGATCCTTTCAGGAATCACCATGCTGTCTTCAGAGAGGGGAATATCACACACCAGGGCCTGTCGGGGGGTGTGGGGGCAGGGGAGGGAGAGTATTAGGACAAATACCTAATGCATGCAGGGCTTAAAACCTAGATGACAGGTTGACAGTTGCAGCAAACCACCATGGCGCATGTATAGCTATGTAACAAACCTGCACATTAAGCACATGTATCCGAGAACTTAAAGTAAAATTTTTAAAAAAAGAAAATAAATTTATTACTCACAGTTCTAGAGGCTGGAAGTCTAAGATCAAGGTGCCACTACAGTCAAGTTCTGGTGAAGGTGCCTTCCTGGTTGATAGATGGCTGACTTCTTTCTGCATTCCCACATGCCTGGGATCTCTTTTATTTAATATGAGGCAGAATTCCCATTTGTGAGGGCTCTGCCTTCCTGACTGTATTAGTCTGCTTTCATGCTGCTGATAAAGACATACCCGAGACTGGGTAATTTATAAAGAAAAAGAAGTTTAATGGACTCACAGTTTTACATGGCTGGGGAGGCCTCACAATCATGACAAAAGGTGAAAGGCACGTCTTACATGGTGGCAAGAGAGAATGAGAACCAAGTGAAAACGGAAACTCCTTATCAAACCACCAATCTTGTGAGACTTATTCATTACCATGAGAACAGTATGGGGGAAACTCCCCCATGATTCAGTTATCTCCTATCAGGTCCCTCACACAACATGTGGGAATTATGGGATCTCCAATTCAAGATAAGATTTGGGTGGGGACACAACCAAACCATATCACTGATTAATCACCCCCCAAAGGCCCCACCTCCAAATACCATCACATAAGGGGATTACGGTTTCAACTTATGAATTTGAGGGGAACATACACATTTATCCTATAGCACTCATCTTCTTTATTAAAAAACACAGGACTAGAAGAAGTTGGATATATTAGTGATGACAAGGAGGATGATAATGGTAAAAGCGGGGAAATTCATTCATTAACTTTGAATAGTACCTCATGATTTATGACGCACTTCCTTTTTTTTTTTTTTTTTTTCCCCTGAGACGAAGTCTCGCTCTGTCACCCAGGCTGGAGTGCAGTGGCATGATCTCGGCTCACTGCAAGCTGTGCCTCATGGATTCACACCATTCTCCTGCCTCAGCCTCCCAAGTAGCTGGGACTACAGGTGGCTGCCACCACACCCGGCTAACTTTTTGTATTTTTAGTAGAGACGGAGTTTCACCATGTTAGCCAGGATGGTCTCCATCTCCTGACCTCGTGATCCACCCGCCTCGGCCTCCCAAAGTGCTGGGATTACAGGCGTGAGCCACTGCGCCCAGCAGAGGCACTTTCAAATATTAATGCATGTTAATAAAGACTTCCACATAAGTTAATATTATATTAAAGTCTCCACTTGTGTTAATAAAGATTTCCAGTTCAAGGTGGGGAATACAGTGAACATATTTAATTCCTTTTCTTCTCACAATCTCATTGAAATAACAGTAAATAAGAGAAGGAATCCACAACTGAGCTGAAAAGAAACAACCAAAAAAGGTCCCAACAGAACAAAACATTTACTAAAGTACTTTCCTGGGCCAACCAATTCGGAGAGAAGACCAGGCCTCAGAGCAATCATTATGGTAATTAAAGGATTATCTATCTTACAGCTGGCTTGATGGGTTTTTTTCTTCTCTATAAACAGGGTCATTTGTTCTGTCTTTACCCCATGTTGAAGTCCTAAGAAATGCTTCATAAAAGTGAAAGGTGCGACTGGGGAGAACTCCCATCATGGGTACTGAGGCCATAGAAAAAAAGTAGAACAGACTCTAGAGCTAAAAATATGAACTTGAAAGGTTGTGCAGAAAGGAAACACAAAAGTTAAAATCAAGCACACTCTTCCTGAAAGTCCCTGCTATATGGCAGTTATCAAGGTCTGAATTTTGGCTGTCTCCACTCACGCCCATAGTCTTTTGTGAGATGACTGACTGTCAATAGATCCCACCGACTTATACAGAACTCTGTTTTTTAAAGAGCCATCCCTGACTCAGTTCATAGAACTATCTAACTTCAAAGGAAGCCTAAATCAGTTACTGATATTAATCAACATAATCATTCATTCATAAACATCATAAGGCACTTGACAAAAAACAAGTAACCCAAAAGATAAGGACCAAAATTCTTTATTTGATACACACAAAAAAGAAAGAGAAATTAATTTTAAAAGTTTTTATTGTAAATTGGTCATTCATAATTGTGTATATTTACACAGTATGAAGTGGTGTTATTATTTATGAATATGAATTTTAAAAATTAAATCAAGCTAGCTAACATATCCATCACCGCAAATACTTAACATTTTTATGGTGGGATCATTTGAAATCTACTTTCTTAACAATTTTGAAATGTACTGTGTTATTAACTATATTCACTACCCCATGCAATAGATCTCAAAAATATTTTTTTTCTCCTCTCTGACTGAGGTGTTTTACCCTCTGATCATTATCCCCAAGATTGCCCCCACCTGCTAGCTATGTCACCACTATTCTGTTCTGTGCTTCTACGAGTTTGATTGTTTTAGATTCTACATGTAAGTGAGCACATGCAGTATTTGTCTTTCTGTGCCTGTGTTATTTCACTTAGCATAATGTCCTCCAGGCTCATCCACATTGTCTCAAAGGACAGAATTTCCTTTTTTTTTTAAGGCTGAATAGTTTTTCATTGTGTATGTATTCCACATATTCTTTATCCATTCATCTGTTTATAGACACTTAGATGGATTCCAATATAGATATTGTGTTGCTGACATGAATATGGAAATACAGACTTCTCTTTTACAAACTGATTCAAATCTTTGGGGTAAATATCCAGATGTGAGATTGCTGGATCAGGAACTTAATTTTTAAAATTAGCACTATTAAAGAGATTTGAGAGGTGACAACATACAGAAAATAAAACATGACTTCCTGAAACAGAAGCAATTAAATAATTCATTCCTAAAATTAGAAATATCGTTGCCAAAATAAATATTCCATAGAGGAGTTGAAAATAGAATGAATTCAGCTAAAGTCCAAACACAGTTAAAGTATTGTCATTTGGAAGAAAAGTTGAAGAAATAAACCTAGATCCAAAGCAGCACAAAATGTAAGAAAAGGTCTCCAACATTCATCCAATGAAATTATTTAAAAAGAGAGAGATCAGCATTAGTAATTTGCAAGTGAGAAATTGGAGACTTAGAGAAGTTAAACAATTAAACTCTCTAGCAGTCTATAAATGGAGTCCAATATATTTTAGATGTGTCCCCCCTCCTAAGTCCAAGGCTGAAATTCAATCAATACATCTAAATGTGGCCTCAGTAGTTGTGTGTGGCTGACGTCCACTCTGACCAGTCTAATCCAAACATCAGTCTAGTCTATGCCTACTGTTTACAGTTGGCATCTGATTGATGAGCATGGGAGTATATTTGTTGATTAATATTTGAATATCATCCCTCTCTAAGCCTATACTCTTCCAACGATGCCTACATAATTAATTTCATAGTACAATGAAAAAGGAGGGCAATATTTGATATTTTTGTGAATTTCAAATTTGAAACTGGGGGAAAGAAATAAGAATGGTTTCTGTCATGTCAACTTTTAAGCTATGATAAATTTTGTGAGTAAATGCCCACATCTCTGCTCCCTGTTTCCTTATATACCAAGAAATAAATGACCATGCTTTAAGTCTCCTTCCTTCTTTCTTAGGTGGTCCAGACAAGCAGCATATCTGTCTGGATATTCCTCTTCTAGAAGAGTACCAAGGGCAGCCAAGAGATCAAGTCTCAGACTGAGATGCTTAATCCATGGGATTTAGGAGAAAATAGAGATGAAGACACACAGTTAAAAATCTGTTGAGTGAAAAAAACAATCAGGAAGTGGTCTTAGAGAAATATGGGGCTTGTGCTGACATTTACAATGAGTAGATGAAGTGTGTCTCCAGCTCAGGTTTGTATGAATCAGTTGAGTTTTTTTTTTTTTAAAGGATCAAAGAAAACCAGCCTATATAGAAATACCATAAACTCAAAACCAAAATTACAGTTGTCATGTTCTTTTCCAATTTTAAGTGCACACACACACACACACACAAATATCTTAACTACAAGAATCCACCTTTAACATACCATGGCAAATAGAGATGGCCAAAGTCTGAGGCAACCCCTAATTTCTGACAACATAAAACCAAAGTCAAACTTAAAATCAACTGTTGTATTAGATTAACATCAAGGATTCACAATGGCATTCATAAAACTGAGGCCTTTGACTCCTTAAAAACCACAAACTCAGATCCCACTAGGAAGCATTAACACAGTAGTTTAGAATATGCTTAGGATTTGTGGGATTTTGCAAAGCACGTTCACTCCTTAAGAGCCTTCCCTGAAATCATCAGGAGTTAGAAACTCTTAAGAACTGTAGAATTGGGTCCTCAGTGTCATTTTCATAGCTCCTCTGTGGCCTATCATGGAAGTAAATAAAGTGCCATGGAGCTACCTGATGTTTTTGCGCCTCACATTCCCTCCAGCCAAACACAGAGGACAGAGTCAGCTTCATGAGGAGTTAAAATCATGGGAATTTTCTCTACTTAAAAGTATTGCAGGAGACTCACTTCTGTATGTATGATGATTTTTTGCACTTTCTTCCCTGCCTCTTAGTCTAACAAATACATTTTATAGGTTTTACACGGTTCTTTACAACTCACCTAAAACACATAATTTTCCTCCTGCTTATACCATTTATTTATTATTTACTTATTGGATTTATATTATGCTTTCCTCCAAAAGGCTCAAGGCACCATGCAGTCAACTCTAATATAATAAACATTAAACTCTTCCTTAGGACCATAAACAGTGAAATAGCCAGAGGAGAGGAAGAAAGGATCTGAACAGGGACAGGACAAAGGAAAGGCGTGATTCCAGCAACATACGCAACCAAGTAGCCAATATGTTAGGAGACCTGGTGATAAGGCCCAGTCCCTGCCCCTCTCAGTGGGCCCCACCAGCAAAGACCCTGACAGTATTTTCTATATGGAGAAAAAATATCTCCATTCTTGCAGTGAGAGTGAGGGAGGGTACGCTAGTTATTCTTCAGGGATTTCAAGAGAATATCTGAAAACAAATATACCTATACAGACAACTGTATTTTGAATAGAGTGGAAAGAGAGACAGTAGAAAGAGATACATGGTAATGTTTTATAACAAGTATTCAAAGTGTTAGATTTTTTTTTTTTTACAAATACAATTCAGGCTCAGTCCTCAGTTCTGCTGAGTGTCTCCTGACTTCCAAAGGATCTGCACACCTTCAGAGGCCAGGGCAGCACAAAACTGCAAAGATTATCAGAATCAAAAAGAGACAGGCTGTTCTTGGCTTTTCAATCCAAGCCATGTTGATTTGATAAAGCCACCAGTGAACTTCCTGCACTGTAATCCAGTCAATGGTGGGAGAAATGGTTAAAGAGTAACTCTCCTGGCAACTGATGGTGAACTAGTCAAGCATGAGCAAGGAGGAAACATATTCTACCTAGCAGTCAAAACGAGAAATGACCATTCCCACTAAATGGAGTCAACAGTGTAACTCTCCTTCTCTCAGAGTGCAAGAGAATACAGCCAGGAGAAAGAAAAATAATAATAGTATTGGCATTAACATTAGTATTTGGTGAGCACTACATGCTGGCACTCCTATACCACAGTTACATATGCTCACCTCTTTAGTCCCTAGAACAAATCTACAGAGTGAGTATGACTATGTTTCAAGTTTCACAAATAAGGAAACAGAGGCTTAAACACATTATTTGCCCAAAGTCACTCTGCTGGTAAGTGCTTGAGCTAAAATTCAGACACAGCACGAAAGGATCAGGAAGAGATCCTAGGGTGGAAAACAAGCAAACATGCAAAAGTTATTCTGTGAGTTGACAAAGAGAGCAGACGGATGGCTCTTGGCAGAGCATGCTGGATCAAGTACCCTACCTAGTAAACTATAGATAGAAAGTTAATAGCAGGTTAGAGGCCACAAATAAAGACCTCAAAATATGGCAGAAGCAAGCCCAAGTCAAAAGAACATAAGACAAACTGGCTCCAACTAGACAGAAGAGATGCAACAGTATCATGATCTCTTCACATGAGATCATGTGAAGACAGGAGCTCCGAATGGGCCCGTTAAAGTTACTTCCAGGTCCTAAGTGGGCAGGAACTAAAAGTTGGTAGTTGAAACCCACTCTATTGTCTTGTATAACTAATTGCATGTTTATGTCAAGTTAACTGTAGAGTGCCACAGTGAATCATTCTTTGTTATCCTTTTGTGATCCTCCCAGATACAAATAACATGCATCGAGTAATTACTAAATGCCAAGCACTTAACATATATTACCTTATTTAAACCTGGTAGCTGTGCTACACAGGAGACACCATAATAATCTCCGTCTTACAGGCGAGGAGGCACAGAGAAGATGAGTCGTTTGGTCAAAGTCACAAATCTAGTAAACGGAGAGATCGAATCCAAGTCTAAAGAGTCTTCCCCCAAAACTCATCTTAATAATCACCAATGCTTTGTTGCTTCTAGCATCTGATTCTGTTTACGCCATTCTGGTGCTCTACCATGCTTTCTCTGTTTTTCTGACCTCTCTTTTGAGAAGGAAACTAACCAAGATCATTGCTTTTGTTTTTATTCCTAGAGGATCAGCCTATTCGGTCACCCTCTACGACAAAGTGGAAATTATCTGGAAGAAGATGAAACATCCCATGTAGCGGGAAAGGTGGCATGGAATCTCAGCCAACTAGGACATTGTCAGACTTTTTTTTAAAAGAGCCTGGTATCACAGATCACATATGTGCAATAATATACATAATTCCCCAGTGGGAGATGTCTTCTACGTGACAGTTATCACAACTGTGTGGTAGAGATTCCTCCTTCCCATTCTAGAGGATGAGGAAATAGCAACTGAAGCTGGGAATCCCACGCAGCATGGATTGTACCAGGATCAACTTGTTCTGTGTCTTTGTCTAGAAAGATCTCCCCATATTCAAATGGCCCACTCCTCCTCATACCTTAAGTTTAGATGAAATGATGCTAGTTCACAAAGATCCTCCTTGATGACCCATCCTGAAGAACTGGTTTTCACATGACCCTTTCCCACAACATCCTATTCTCACCATAGCACTTACCATAGCAGTCATTATTTCATTGATTGATTGACTTGTTTTTCTTGGTGTATAAGTTTTCTAGGGGTGCTATAACAAAGTGTCACAATATGAAAGTCTTAAACAACAGAAATGTATTCTCTCACGGTTCTAGAGGCTGGAGTTCCAAAATCAAGGTGTCAGCAGGCTCATGTCCCGCCGAGACTCTAGGTAAATCCCTCTTACCTCTAAGTTTGGTGGCGACTATTGCTCCTTAGCTTACTGTAACATTCCAATCTCTCTCACACACATGTAGTGCTCTCCTTGTCTCTTTATCCAAATTTTCTTCTTTCAAATTTCCAAATTTCCAGTGTCCAAATTTCCTTCTTCTTAGGACACCAGTCATACTGGATTGCATATCTGCCCTACTCCAATATGATCTCATCTTAACTTGGCCAATTACATCCTCCAGTGGCCAGTTCTGGCTTCTAGAACTGTAAGACGACAAATTTATGTGGTTTAAGCCCCAGAGTTTATGGTATTTTATTACAGCAATCCTAGGAAGCTACTACAATAACTCACTTTGCTTTGTTTAATGTAGGGTTTCACATACTTACTTGACCAAATAAATATTTTCTCCATGGTAGCTATTAACAATCTCTAATTCCCTGCAGAGGGGGGAAGGGGGACATACGTGTTTTAGAAAAGTAAAGCTAATCTTCCTGTTTCACAGATGAAGAAACTGAGACTCAAGGAGGACAAAGAATTCACACACTCGTGTGTGGTAGGATAAGGTCTAGAACTGGGGCTCCACAGCCACTCTGGGTGCTCTTTGCCATTTGCTTCAATTCACTTCTCAGCTGCCCCAGGAAATATGGTGGCATACAAGATTAGGCTTGGCTTGGCACTCACTGAGAATAGAACAGGGAACTTTTCCCAATTAATGAAGGGCTCTTTGAAAAAATCGACCCAATATTTTTCCAGCCAGTAGAAAAAATGATTCTCCTTTGTAGAGGAGTTGGAGCAAATGGGTTCTAGAAATCAATTATAAAAGCAGCTGGTCTAATGTCAGCCGGTCTAAACTGATGTCTCAGCTGAGTTTGGACTGACTGAAAATCCAGCCACAGCTTAGTTTTCACCTCTTCATCCCTCCACCCTTCCTTGTGCCTAAAGAAAGAGACAAGAGAATGTGAACCCCTACCCCCGACATGTTTGAAAAGGGAAACAAATTCATTGATAACATTGTGGACTGTTCAATTCTTTGCTTCTTTTCTTTTTGCCTCCTTACCCCACCATCTTCCTCAGGTACACAGAACACACCAAAAATAAAGCATTCCCACCCCAGTGAAGGGGAGAGTGTCCCCTACCTTCTATTTGATAAGCTGCAGTGGCTGCTGCCCATCCAAATCCCACAGGGAAAGCCATGGTTTAAGAAACTGTCTACTGGGATCCTCAGCTGCCAAAAGCAGAGCACCCTTTGGCCAGAGGAGCCAGGCAATTGTGCAAACAGAAAATGAGCTCTCACCCCAGATTGGAGCCTCAGAATGCAAATATTTATGCAAACAAGAAGGAAGCAGGGGCAAAGGACACTTGACTGCCACAGCCTTGATAAGAATCCAAGACACTTTGTACAAGGCCATCAATTATACTTTCTTCCCCCAGCACTCCCTGATTCTTAACAGAGTTGATAACCCTGGGTGCTAAGTCCCTGATTTGGCAGGGCACCCATTTACCTGATGTTTTGCCTTTTAAAGTAACATTAACATTGTTTTAAAAAGTCATATAATCCTACTAGAATTTTCCCTTAGTTCATGGATCATCCCAATTCCTGATCTGTACTCTGTAGAGGTAACCACTTTTAACCATTTCTTCTGGTATTTAATCCCATATTGTTTAAATGATAGGTGATGCTTCTTACTTTTTTCAATTTTAGATAACTATTGACTTCTGGGTATAGGGCAGAGGATCTAGCTTTCTCTCTCTCACTCTCTCTCTCTCTCTCCCTCTCTGTTCATCCTCCCTCCCTCTTTCTCTTCCACCTTTTCCCATCTAGCCAACATGATAAAATTACCTTTTCATTTAAATGAATTCAATGTTTATATTACTATGAGTCTGTATGGCTCAAAGCTGAGCCATGTAGTATACATACCATGCTTCCATGCAACTTTTAATTTTCTCTGGGGTTAATCCACTGCCTGATCTTTATGTTTATTTCATTTTCTTTATACCTATTACTAATTCATCCCCACTCTGACAGAAAAATACATCTCTGAGTTGTTCAAATAACTCTGTCTTCCCGCACCATTCTACACTGTTTGTTTTTTAGGACACCATGGAGCTTTGACCCACAATCTCCTTCACATCATTCAGACAGGCTCCTTCCCCTCTCCCCTAGTCTTTCTCTCTTTGTTTCTTTTCCCACTTTAGAGAAGCACATCCTCAAATAGCTGTCTGATAAAGGGGGCATGGGACATAAATATTTCAAAACTCTGTAGTTGTTCTGGAATTATCTTTAGTCTAATATTGCTCTCAATATGCAGTTTTGTACAGGATTTTATGATGAAAATAATTTTCACTCACAATTTTGAAGGCATTGGTTCCTGGTTTTCTAGCTTCCAGTGTGGCTACTGAGAAGTTTGATGACAATCCAAGTCCTGTTCTTTTATATGTAAACATTTTTGTTTCCCCAGCCCACCCTCACTAACCCCCAAGTTTCTATTTCCGAAATTTCAGTCATGTTCATTGGTGTGAAACTTCCGTCCATTGTGCCAGGCACCCAGTGGGTATGGGTTTCTACAGAAATGTAGATGCTGACCATAGGGAAACCTGGATGAGAGGCCATGGGAACTCTCTGTACTATCTTTGAAACTTCTGTGTAAATCTCAAATTGATCCAAAATTAAAAGTTTATTTTTAAAAAAAATGACTATGGATTGGGAGACCAAGGCAGGCAGATCACTTGAGGCCAAGAGTTCGAGACCAGCCTGGCCAACATGGTAAAACCCTGTATCTACTAAAAATACAAAAATTAGCCGGGCATGGTGGTGGGCACTTATAATCCCACCTACTCGGGAGGCTGAGGCAGGAGAATAGCTTGAATCCAGGAGGCAGAGGCTTCAGTGAGCCGAGATTGCACCGTTGTATTCCAGCCTGGGCAACCGAGTAAGACTCCATCTCAGAAAAAAAAAAAAAAAAAAAAAATACCACGGAAAGAGGAGGTAGGTATAAGCAAAGTGAGGAAGGTTACTTACTCGGTTTCCCTGCATTCCCACTAAATCATTCTACACTGTGTAATGACAGGAACATAAAGTGTGAAACAAGGTATAAGTAGGTTGAAATCCTACCTTCTCCAGTTATCCTAACTCTAAGAAGAAAGAAGATATTATATACAGAAAGAAATGGGAAAAGACATCGAAGATATTTAAAGGTACATGTGTGGTGAAATAGCCTGAACAATGCATGGCAAACTATTAAATTTGGCTTCTGTTGTCATTCAGTTCTGACGCGATTGTAAATTGAGGGAAAAAATAAATATTACAATGTTTTCACGGTAGAACGCTAGATGGCAGTATTGCAATTTTTTTAGGTTTGCAAGTTGCAGTATTCAGTGCTATTAAAATTCAGTTATTTCACTAATGGCTGTCTACACCAGTTGCCCCTGGCTAATTACTACTGCTCTTCTAAAGATACTTCTCCAGAAGAAACAATCTATCTTCTCAGTGCTTCACATACTCTGAAGTTATTAGTCCACAAGTGGCAGAATTAATTTATCTCAACACTGATTGAGTTGTTGTTCTAATCCAACATTCTCACGCTTTTTGGTGTCAGGATCTCTTTACACTCTTAAAAATAATTGTGGTTCCTAAAGAACTTTTTTCTTTTTTGTGGGTTATATTTATTAATATTTACTGTATTAGAAATTAAAACCGAGATTTTTAAAAAACATTTATTGTTGACTTCATTTAAAACAGTAGTGAAGAGCATGTTAACAGAAGTTACATATTTTATGAAAAATAACCATATAACCCCAAACAAAAAAAAATCTGGTGACAGGAGTGTCATTGTTTTACATTTTTGCAAATCTCTTGTATGCCTAGTTTAATAGAAGACAGCTAATGCTCCTATCTGTTTCTTATTCAATTTGTTGTCTCTAGAAAACTCCACTGTACACTCATAGAAGAATAACAGACAAGAGTGGAAAAGGCAGATCATATCTTAGCATCATTATAAAAAGAGTTTTGACCTGGTGGACACCCAAATGGGTCTTGAGGACCTCAAGGAGTCCACAGAACACATTTTCATAACCGTAGCCCTCCTTGAACTCACTTTCCACCCCTCTCCTAAGACCTTCCATTGCAACCCAGAACCCCTTTGTATCTTTCTCATGTTTCTGAGAGCTCATTTCACTCATCTCTCCTGCACTAGGGCCCAAATGGCTCTAAGGTATGAATTTGCAACCATCATCTCGGGTAAGAAAGAATTATTGTATTTTAGATTTTTCTGTACACAAAAAGTCGTCTGACTTCCTGGTCCCATCCAGGAAGATTGGCTGGTAATTTAATTTGTCATTACTGTATTTGGGTTCCCTCCACTTCATTTTACGGCCACACAAGAAAATTTGGGTCTTATGAAGATCAAAATTGTTCGTAATGCCTGGTGTTTCTATTCACCTACCTCCCAGTGTTGGTCTGTACCAGTTAATGCCAAGATGCCTACTCTCCAGGTCTACTATGGTCTCTTCAAGTCCACCAATTCTCGGGGCTCAAACCTTCTCCAGGGAGAAGCTCTGAGGTTCTGTATTCAACTGCCGCTCATCACAGCCACACAGTAGTTCCTCTGACGTCCTGCCACCTTCTGAAGGTACTGCCTCAGAACAGTACACAAACCTTTTTATTCACGAGAGCCACCAACCTCTGTCCACTCCCCAGCTGAAAGCAAACATAAGTTACTTGCATTACAGTTTTGTCTGCAGGTGTGCTCTTTCCAGAAGTCCTGGGACTGCTAAGTATATTTATTAATCCATCCTCACACTGCTCTAAAGAACTACCTGAGACTAGCTAATTTATGAAGGAAAGAGGTTAAATTGACTCACAGTTCCACAGGCTATACAGGAAACGGCTGGGAGGCCTCAGTCATGGTGGAAGGATGAAGGGAAAGTAAGTATGTCTTCATGTGACAGCAGGAGAGAGCAAGTGAAGGGGGACTACACACTTTTTTTTTTTTTCTTGAGACGGAGTCTCGCTCTGTCACCCAGGCTGGAGTGCAGTGGCGCAATCCCGGTTCACTGCAACCTCCGCCTCCCAGGTTCAAGTGATTCTCCTGCCTCAACCTCCTGTGTAGCTGGGATTACAGGCATGCACCACCACATCCAACTAATTTTTTTGTATTTTTAGTAGAGGTGGGGTTTCACCATGTTGGTCAGGCTGGTCTGGAACTCTTGACCTCATGATCCGCCCTCCTCAGCCTCTCAAAGTGCTGGGATTACAGGTGTGAGACTACACACTTTTAAACAACCAGATCTTATGAGAACTCACTCACTATCATGAGAACAGCAAGGCAGAAATCCACCCCCATGATTTAATCAACTTCCACCAGGTCCCTCCTCCAACACTGAAGATCATAATTCAACATGAGATTTGGGTAGGAACACAGAGCCAAACCATATCACAAAGAGACTGTATAATTCAGCGAGCTGTAGGTAAAAAGGAAAAAGATATCTTGCAGAAAGCTTTATTTGTTAACTGTAAAACAAGCTGTTCTTTAACAAGAATTCAGCCCTATTAGTCATGATCTTGAGCCAATTTGAATTGCTGAAATTCAAAAACTCTGGCATTCAAAATGTTCCGCATACCTGTGTATGAGAAAAAGTAAGATTCTAAATGAACGTTTGTCTATCGGCAGCAAAGATGCCTGTGTGTTCTAGCCACCCTTGTTTCCCTTTCCATCTGGGCACACATTTTGACTACATTTTTCAGCAACCTTGCAAATGGTTGTGGCCACATCACTATGTATCCTAGCCAGTGGAATGTAGGCAGAAGTAATGTGTACCACTGCCAGGCAGGGACACTACAATCTGCCTACATGATCATTCATGTTTCAGGCATGTATCATCAGCCTTCTTTCATCCACTGACTGGATAAACAGGCTCCACTGGAAGACTCCAAGGCCCTAGGAACTCTTAGATGGAAGGAGCCTGGTTCTCTGCATCACAGCATGGAGCAGAGCCCTGTAACAGCCTGCGAACAGCCCACTTTAAACTATGGTGTAAATAAGAAATAAACTTTTATTTTCTAAACTACTGAGAGGGGAAAGTTGTTGATAAATACAATCTCTGAAAACAAACTGCTTCCTTGAGCTTTTTTTTTTTTTTTAATATAGTTAAATGACTTCAAAGTATTTTCTTGCAGAGGAGAGCCTCTTCAGTGATATCGTGTCATTGGAGAAGAAAGGAAGTGGAAGGGAACATGAAGGAGGGGCAGGTGCAAAGGGCACATCTACTTGCAGTGATTTGTGCAATGGATTAGTCATCATGGTTTCCTGCATTTACCAAGAAATTTATCTAGCCAAATTTTGACCTAAGAAGGCATATTTTACAAAATTGCTTCTCAAAAAGGCCCCCGACTCCTGCAAATAATCTGCTATTTTTAAGATTTCAATAATTCTAATTACAACTGTACATTTACTTCCTATAAGGTCTCCCAGGCTACCTAAAACATCAACTGTATTGCTTTAATATTGGCTGGAATCACATAAGCTCATTGTGGTAATACCAGCTTCTCAGGCATGAAAATGCAAAAATGAATTAGTGATCATATTGCTCCCAGTTTCTTAGTAGACAGAATCTGTCAAAACACGAGGTGCAGAAAGTAATTCAGTAACAAAGGGAATCTTTGGTTGTGGAAATTCTAACAGCTGTGTTGTGTGTGTGTACATGTGCAGGAGCCAGGAGTAGGAACATTTATTAACATGAGCCACCCAGGATTTGGGCAACCTAACTCTTGGTAGCAGAGTTTGATTTTCCGTTGGGTATCTGCCTTTTACCCTATGCAGCCTAAATGTTTCTGGAAAATCTGACCCTGGGTCCCACGTAATAACCAGGGATTCATTTAAGGTCATCTTCATATTTCATCTCATTGGTTACAGGGATTAAATTAGTGATGGACTTGAAACCCAATTCCAACAATAAAAAATGAGAGAATGTCTGTTAAGGTTTCTGAGAAAAAAGCTTCCTCACTTTTCCAAAGAAGCTATCCAAAAAGACATACTCTTCCTGCTACACCTCAATATGGAGGTTTTTAGCAGCCATTTTACAAACATAAAGAGGATCAACCTTAGGATATAGGGAAAAGAGGGAATGAAATAACCTTTGCTCACTTATGGATTCCTTTTATGGTTTAGGCGTATTTGAGTTTGGTTTCCTGTTACTTGCAACCAAAAAATTCAAATACAATAAACACGCAAGTTGTGCATATATATGTAAAGATGTGTGTGACACATTTATATGTGCATGTGTTACATCTATCCATGCATGTGGTATTAAGCAGATGTAGATGTCAAAGTAGATGTGTGCATACATGCATGTATGTGTGTATGGTTCACATGTATCTATGTATCATAAATCCATCCATATAAAGGAACTTCAAAACCTTTACTGGATATTTTTTCTAGCTGTCTTGAATGCTGGCCCACATCACTAGGCTGAAAATGAAGATATATGTGAGATAATTAATGGCAGGCTCAAGTGGGATTCAACTGCATTATTTGCATTTAGTTATTGAAGGCTATACACCCCATAAGATTTAGCCTGAAAGAAATCTAAAACAACAGCAGTGCATCACTCAACCTTTCAAAAAACCATACTGCTGTATAATTAAGGATTTGCTATTGAGTAATTTTCAAAACAAACAAAAAATGCTCTGCCCTTCAAGGTGTTGACAGGCTGACACTAACAATGGCAAACAAGTAATCACAAAACCCACTCAATACCACACAAAGCTCAGCTGCTGAGCCTAGTGCTTTAAGAATAAATGGCAGTCAGTAGAGGCAGGGCCCTTGTAATCCCTTTTGGGTGTCTTCCAACAAACGCCCATAGCTGTGGAATCGAGTTCCAGCAGCAGCATCTTTCAGGACGTTATTCACAGTACAGTTGCTAGAAACTCTGTCTATTTCATCGATCTGATTCGGATTCCTCAGATATGTTGTTTCCACAAACTTGAACTTAGCCAATTAGGTCATCTTCCCAATAAAAAAACTCTCCCTTGAAACAAGCTAACTCCGTTGTATTCCTACAGTGCATTTGGAGAAGTGTTCAAATGAACTAGATTATGGTGAGACAAGTAAGGCGCCTCAGGGGCAAAATTTGGGGAACTGCACGCTCTCACTGCAGCTCCAGCATTGAACACCAGAAAGAGAATACTCAAGTTCAAAGGCCTTGTTGTAGACATGAACTGGTGTTATTTCTGAACTATTTGTGGCAATGCGCAGGTGTGCCACATGCCTCGGGTCTAGGCTGTAGCTAATCCACCTAAGTCCCATGAGGATTTGCACACTGGAGAAGATCTTTGTTTACTAATCTTGCTTCAGGGATTGGATTTGGAGCTTCAAAAGCACTTTCCTCCCACGGTAAATCAAGCAATGCACTGGAAGCCCATGATCTGGAAACGAAGCATAAAAGAATGAAATCAAGCCAAATAAAGTATAAAAACAGAGTGAAACAGAGGAATTTTGGTGATAGTAAAATTATTTCAGATCAACTAGATTGGAAAGCCAGCACAGCTTTAGAACTGGGGGAACCTGCCCAGACCTTTCTCTCTTGGGTCCATAATTAAAGACTGCTGCCAAGCCTGGATGCCATCTGAACCCTTCATTTATCCTCCTCCTGCTTCCTGCCACCTGCAGCCCCCTTACAAACACTGTGGACTCTGATTCCTTGACATGTCTTGTGTATGTCAATTTACCTTCATTTCTGTGGCCTCTTCTCTTATCAGAGTCAAAAGAAATCCCTTCAGGGATGGAAAGGTTTAAATAGGCTCCCAACTTCCAATTTTGTTCACATCCAACATACTCTCCTGCAGCCTGAGTCCTTTCCAAAACACAAATTTTTCAGTGATTGCCTCTGTCCCTGAAGTTCAAACTTCTTGGTATCAGCAAGACCTGCATGAGCAGTTTCCTGTCTCTTTCTATTTACGTGAGCATCAATGTTCCTCTCATAAGCGTATTTAATATTTTTCAGCTTTTCAAATCTACTATGATCCATGCTCTTTCTAGGGGCTGATTCTTCACAAACGATGTTTCCTTGTCTGGAACTTTTCCTTCCCTTTTCTTGGCTATTGACCGGTTCAAAGCTACTTTTTTAAGAACACATTCCCCAGGACAAGCCAAGTCCCCCAGCACTATGTTTCCATTGTCCCTTTTATGCCTCTTTGCATAACATTCATGTAACATTTTGTTTTAAACCTTTGTTTAGTTGCTTGTCTTCCTCATTAATTCATAACTTCTCTGAGAGTAGGGATTGCCTTAATTAGGCAAGGTAAGAATGAAAGAATCATTGGGTCTTTTTTCTCATCAATTCATTCACCAAAAACATATGGAGAATGTACTATGAGCCAGGCACCATACTAAACTCTAGGAAGATGATGGTGAACCAAGCCAACCTGGTTAGTCCCTGAACATACGGTCCACATGTAAGTCCTCTTACAATCTACTGATTGAAGTTCCCCAGCTTTGTTTTAATAGCATCCCATTTTTACTCCTTGTTACTTGGGGAAGAATCTAAGAGTAAGTAGACAGTTGCCTCTAGTTTTCCTAGAGGTAACGCCTCCTCCCAATACCTTATAGATTCAGAGTAGAGAAACGAAACGGAGAGGCAGAGGGAAGAATATCCCAAAAACTATGGTATGTTGCCTTGCTCTGTTGTGTCCATGAGGTCATTAACGGGGAAAGGAAGCTTCCGAGAGCACTGACTGAAGTGAAATCGGGATTTAGGCTCAGGTGGAAGACAAGGATGCTCCTCAGAGGACTTCATCACAAAAATGGAATCTTAGTGTAGCTGATGTGAAGCTCCATCCATTCAGTGTGGTGTTCCGATGGTGAGGGGCATCTCCCTGGCTCTGCACCCAACAGAAAGTCTCTCCTCTCCATCTTCTGTAAGACAACATTGTACTGAACTCACATTCACTCACACTCACTCTGAATTGCCCAATGGTACATGGCACAATAACAGCCCTGAACTTAACGTTTCATTTCCATAACATTTGGAGCTACCATATAATCTGCTTATTTTAAGTGATTATAAAAGATTATTACATTCTCATCTCATGTGTGTTGTCTGTGTTTGCATTCTGACTAATGAGTTTGTGCATTGTAATGCCCACATACAATAATCAAAATTCACACAGCATAAGCCATATACTTGTATTCTTCTCGAAATCAAGGTGAGGTCATAAAATATGCAGTGGCAGTCAAAGTCAGTGGGAGGGAGCTTGTGACAAGCACGGATTACCTTGAAAGCTTTGTTTTATGGCATGCCTCTCATGTGATTAGCAGTTCATTGAAAAGACAGACATTGCACACACCAACAAAAAGAGAAAACACAAAGACATTATAACCGGGATAAAAACAAAAGTTCTAGAGTTTCTTGTCATGGCAAAGTAGCTTGATGATGGCAGATTTACCCTGTTGCCAACTTCAATTACAAACTCAAAACATAACACCAAGAACAACTTTTCGAAGGACCTGAAGATTGTGCAAAAGTGGGTAGAAACTGCATAAGTTTCAAACCGTGAAAGAAGGATTGATCGTTTTTTAGTTGGGAAAGTGATTTGAATATTGAGTTAGTATTTTCAAATTACAGGTGACACTTCTTTTCTAGAATAATGAGGGATAGGGGCATAGGCTTGAGTATCAACTGACAAGCCAGACATAAGGCACAGTTTGGTTGGTTTCTAGGTATGACTTAAGCTTGGGCGCATTCCTCGACCATCCTAAACCAAGGTGTTTATGTCTGTAAAACAGTGATCATCACTCCTAATTCACAGGATTGTTATGGAGATTAAATGAGATGATACATACGAATCTGCGAATCCCTGAGCATAATGCCAGGCCCACAGTTGGTACCTTGTCAAAAATAGTCATAGGAAGGATCTTGCTATTTACTCAAAGTAGTAGCTTGGCTTTCAGATGATTCTTTTTTTTTTTTTTTTTTGAGACAGAGTCTCGCTCTGTCGCCCAGGCTGGATGGAGTGCAGTGGCCGGATCTCAGCTCACTGCAAGCTCCGCCTCCCAGGTTCACGCTATTCTCCTGCCTCAGCCTCCCAAGTAGCTGGGACTACAGGCGCCCGCCACCATCCCTGGCTAATTTTTTGTATTTTTAGTAGAGATGGGGTTTCACTGTGGTCTCGATCCCCTGACCTTGCGATCCGCCCACCTCAGCCTCCCAAAGTGCTGGGATTACAACCGTGAGCCACCGCGCCTGGCCCAGATGATTCTTAAGAGAGTATAACCTGGGTTAAACAGGGATTCTTTTCCTAGGAATACAACAGCTAAAATAAGCCAGCAGACAACAGGGTGTGATAGGATGGTAATAAACTAGGGGAAGATTAGCAAATTCTCTTTGTTCATATCTTTCGCCATGTTCCTGAGTCTTCTGAGACAAGGATTCTTTTTTTTTTCTCTTGGTATTGGAAGGGTGCCCCTCACATGAGGGCCTTATGACCTACTTCAGGGAAGAAGTGCAGGAAAAGGTCAGAGAGCGGCCTTCCCAGATTTTGTGACCTGCTTTAGGGGAGAAGGGTGAGGGGAAGGTGAGAGTGACTTTTTCCTGTATCTCCTGCTTTCTCACATGCCAAGGTGTTCTATTTTGAAATAATATTGTCCTGAAATTCCATCATAACCTAAAACAAACAAGCAAACAAAAGACACCCAACACTTGTCGTCACTCGTTTTCGTATTCCAAACAATATTTGCCCTGAAGGGTGACAGAATGTGCCACCCCATAGTATGCCACTTTGGCATAAGGATTATTTTGATCTAAAGGCACTTAAAAAATAGCGGAAATGAAAAGGACAATCTGCCCTCTCTGTACTGAGAAAAAGGAAATATTCTTTTCACCGGAGACAGCAGAGAACGTCCATGTGAAAGATGCCTACCTTATACCAGGAGAGAAGAAACATTTTTGTCACAAGAGACAGGCAGTCAAGGCTGAGAAAAATGTGTACAAACAGATCTTGCTATAACTCATACCTTCCTTCAGCCTCCCTATACATTTTAGCTACTTTTCCACAATTGCCATTCTTTGTTCAACCTAGTATATCAGCACTCAGGTTTTGCCACATCTCTGGGTCTTCGTTTCCTTACAGAGGCTTCCATGGACATGTAAAAATCTGCGTGTTTTCTTCCTGTGAATCTATCTTATGTCAATTTAATTCTCAGGCCCAGCCAGAACCCTACGGGAGTAGAGGTAAACTTTTGTCTCCCCGCCCTACACTTGCTGCAATTAAATTTCAGCCCTACAGTACAGTTTGAGAAGTTCTTTATGTGGCTTTGTCATGGAGTTTTCCTAATATCCTTCAGTGAGGTGATCTGAGCTATAAAAATGAGGGAGGAGACAGGGGATATTCAGGAGGAGGTCTGACCCCTTCTATTCTAATGCATTCAGATATTATTTTTGGAAAGACAAAAGACCAGTCTGTGTTGCCACACTTACTTCTGGATCACTTTCCCCAGCTTGAAGGCAGCTTTTGTTTTATTTTATTTTATTTATTTATTTATTTTATTTATTTATCTATTTATTTATTTATTTTTGAGACAGAGTCTCACTCTGCCACCCAGGCTGGAGTGCTGTCGCGTGATCTCGGCTCACTGCAAACTCCGCCTCCCGGGTTCAAGCGATTCTCCTGCCTCAGCCTCCTGAGTAGCTGGGGTTACAGGCGCATGCCACCGAGTCTGGACAATTGTTGTATTTTTAGTAGAGACGGCGTTTCAACATATAGGTCAGGCTGGTCTCGAACTCCTGACCTTGTGATCCGTCCACCTCAGCCTCCCAAAATGCTGGGATTACAGGCATGAGCTACTGTGCCCAGCCAGATTTTTTAAAATTTCTGCCTCTGTTGCTCAGAAACATCCAAGCTTCAACTAAAAATGAAAACTTTGTTTTATGGCATAAATACTCATGCATAAAGCTAATATTTAGTTTGAAGGGCTTTTTCCCCCTCAAACCAATTGACCCCTAAATCATTGTTTTTTAGAATATTTTGATTGTCAATCATTAAATGACAAACATCGTTGGCCAAGTGCAGTGGCTCATGCCTGTAATCCTAGCACTTTGGGAGGCTGAGGCTGGTGTATCCCTTGAGGTCAGGAGACCAAGACCAGCCTGGCCAACAGGGTGAAAACTTGACTCTACTAAAAATACAAAAATTAGCCGAGCATGGTGATGCGCAGCTCTAATCCCAACTACTTGGGAGGCTGAGACAGGAGAATCATTTGAACTCAGGAGGCAGAGGTTGCAGTGAGCTGAAATCACACCACTGCACTCCAGCCTGGGTGACAGTGGGAGACTTCATCTCAAAAATAAATAAATAAATAAATATTAAAATATGTATATATAAAATAAATGACAAACATTATTACACTTCCCCAAATTGTCTTTTTTTCCACCACAATGTTATTTCATTTCACCTCTGGTCTATTGAGCTACATCCATGCTATTTTTTCTTTCTAGCTCTCTGTGGTATTCTTTTCTCTTCTCATGCACACAGATCTAGACTTTCAAAAACTCTAGTGACTGGAATTTTGTGGCAGCAGAAAGCAGGACACTCACCAAAGATCTTTCTCCTTCATGGCAACCACCCATATACATCTCCACTAAATATAAAAAGCCTCACATATTTAAAAGAACTGTGATTATTTTACCTAATTTTTTGATGCCTTAAGCAGAACTGTCTGTTTTGTCAGGCTGAGGGAAAAGGATATTTTTATTTGCAATATCGCCCACAAATATGCTATGTATGGCTTTTATAGTTAAAAATGCATCTTCTCCTCCAAGTGTAAATATTTTCTTGGGATGAGAAATCCAATAAAACCACAGATCCCTAGCCTCTGTGGTTGGTATAAACAAACCCCACTTTTTGAACTTTCAGTCTCCAAGTGTGACAGCCACAGATTTTATTTTAAAGGTTACTCTTTGCATTTTTAAAAAATGTGTTTGCAAGATTTATTAATCTGTGGTTAAATGTTTCCATGTCTCTGAAGTCACCTGCTAGGATCGGCCCCACTTTACATGTGGGAAATCATTTATGGGAAGTGAACAATATTTCCTTTGTAGCTTTAACCACAAGCTGGTTCAGCCTTACCTTCACAATTAACTGAGTTTCCAAAATTATTTTCCTGGTGTGCACTGTGATTCTTTTCTTCTCTAAGAAATAGAGAACAAAATTGCCTTATCCCAAGCCCATGCTGTAGCTTTTAAATGTCAACAACACTTTCAGTCTTCTGAAATGCTTAGCTGAACCCCTGAGGAAGTGCGCTGTAGTATAAAGAATCCGTAGATGCAGCAAAGGTTACTTCCCCAGGTCTCAATTTTCATATGTATTCATTTCCTACCACCCTTTCCCCTTTGGCTTTTTACAAGCTATATTTCCAAAATGTGGTTATATCTTGGTGTTGAGGTTATGACAATATTTATTTTCATTTACATTTGTGTTTTTACAAATGTCGTACAATAAGTAGGCATTATATATCAGTAAGAGGAAAACATTTTTCTTGAAATAAGACCACATGAGAGTAGATAAATTCTACAGAACCATCAACAGACCCTGATTCTAACCACTAATATTTTTCAAAGCAGGTTATATGTACATTTCTCTTCACCCAACTAGAAGAGAGAAGAAAAACAGCTACACAGGCTTACTGTTCTCTCTGGAGCAATTGCAACAACTGTTTGGAATGGCAACATAGATGCATTGAGTAATAAAGTCACAACTGGTTGCCAATCATTTTGGGCTAAATAAAGCTAACATTCCAGAAGCTCTTGCCCTTCTACTAGTTACTCTTTTTTTTGTGCACTTCAGCACATCGTTTTATATATATATTTTGGAAGAGGAAATGTTTGTAGGGCGGCTGTTCTTTGTGCCATATGACATAGTGGTTAACTATCCACAGTCTCTTGCCAGGATTCTCTCCCCCTTTTCTGCAGTGTCAAAGGAAAGGAAGACTTTCATTCAGAATCATAAAACATAGCACTAAAAAGGCTCTGTTCATGGAATTTGGAGAGGAGTCCTCAGCTAGAGTCATGGAGTCTTTTGAGATGGAAATGATATTAAGGGTAATTTAGTAAGGTACAACATTTATAAAGGAAGAAGAAAACCAGAGAACTGCCTGAAGGAGCTCTGTAGTAAGTCAGCAAAGCCAGCACTCAAGTCCAACTTTTTTCATTCCAAGTCCTATCTTTCTTTCCAGCATTTTAATTCCCCATTCGAAGACAGAGTCTATTATTATTCTAGAAGAGAGAGCATATTTCTACCTTAGAGTTCATATACCAGAAGAGCTTTGTCCAAATTTACTTTGATGTTTTAGCATGCTGGGACATTCAGAGAATTCTATATTCCTTTTTATAGACACATTCACTTGGTAGTTCCACTTTCCAATAGGCATATTTCCAACAATAACCAAAGGAGCACAAAAATTCCACTCCTGGCCAAAGTCTGTTCACTCCATTCCTTTTTTTTTTTTTTTTTTTTTTTTTTTT
>NW_016804139.1:3184967-3188293 GCF_001698545.2 Rhinopithecus bieti
GAAGAAGAAGAAGAAGAAGAAGAAGAAGAAGAAGAAGAAGAAGAAGAAGAAGAAGAAGAAGAAGAAGAAAAGAAGAAGAGGAGGAGGAGGAGGAGGAGGGGAAGGGGAGGAGGAAGAGGAGGAGGAAAAGAAGGAGAAGAAGAAGAAAAGGAGAAATTACTGCCCCTACTCTTTCTCTTTCTCTGGTATAAAAGTAAAAGTAGCAAAGAGGGAAACAACTCTGGAAATATGTGTTGATATATGCTTGGCAGTGGATTTAATAACCACAGTGAAGAAAACCCATGATATTGTAGTTCACTCAAAAATAATTGGTAGCATGTTGACTAGAAAACAGTAAACCAGGTTTCCAAATCAAGAGGGAGATTTCAAGTGAACAGCACATTTTGGGCAAATATCTCTTGCCAGGGTCAACATACTACCAGAATTCTGGCACTCCGTTTTGTTGGATCAGCACTATACTTAAAGAAGAGAACACTACCAAAATGCTTTTAAAAAAATTTCCCATTATTTAAAAGATTTTATAAAAAGAAGACAAATAATCTACTTGGGTTAATTTACATAGCTTAGAATAATACTTTTTGAAGATAGCTTGCCTTTGACAAGGTGTGGAATTGTATGATACCTTTTCTATCCCATCAAAGGGTCATGACTGACAATCATATAAGAAAAGACAGATTAAATGGATGGAACTGGAGAGGCATTATGTTAAGTGAATTAAACCAGAAACAGAAAGGTAAACACTGTGTGTTCTTACTCACATGTGGAAGCTAAAAAAAGTTGACCTCACAGAAGTAAGAACAGAGGATCCTAGAGGTTGGGAAGAGTAGGAAGAAGAGATGGGGGATTGAGAGAGATCTGTCAAAAAATAAAAATTTCAGCCGGGCACGGTGGCTTATGCCTGTAATCCCAGCATTTTGGGAGGCCGAGGCGGGTGGATCACAAGGTCAGGAGCTCAAGACTAGCTTGTCCAATATGGCGAGACCCCCATTCCTACTAAAAAATACAAAAATTAGCCAGGCATGGTGGCACGCACCTGTAGTCTCAGCTACTCAGGAGGCTGAGGCAGGAGAATCACTTGAACCCAGGAGGCATAGGTTGCAGTGAGCTGAGATGGCACCACTGTACTCCAGCCTGGGTGACAGAGTGAGACTCCATCTCAAAAAAAAAAAAAAAAAAAAAAAAAAAAAAAAAGAATAAAAATTTCTAGCTAGATAGGATAAATTAGTTCTAGTATTCTATAGAACTGTAGGATGACTACACTTAACAATGATAATATACAGTCTCAGATAGCTAGAAGGAGGATATTGAATGTTCCCAAAACAAAAAAAAAGATAAATATATATATGTTAATTACCCTCATCTGATCACTATACATTACACTTATCAAAACATCACTATGTACCTCAAATACATACAAATATTATGTGTCAATTTTAAAAGCTTATTTTAAAAGAGAGGTTAATAACAGTATAACAAATTTATTTAATCAGACTTTTATGTGACACAGGAAACTTCAGATATAAAGACCCAAAGACCCAGGAAAAGCTGACTTTTTTTAATGCTTAGATTAAATGAAGAATGGACAGCCATGTAGAAATATGATTGGACAAAAGGCTATGATCTAATGGTAATAGTGGGAAACCCAGCAAAGCCAGACTATTCAGATACTTCTTGGCCTCCCTATGTAGCATTTCTTCCTCCTGAGTATGGGACAAGATCCATCGGAAATGATTTGCTTCAAAGGAAAAGAGGGAGTGTGACTCATTTAGGTTTTATGGCTTGCTTTGGGGAAGATGAGTTTGTATGACCCACCTTAGGGGAAGAGAATATTGCTTTCTATGAATCAATTCCAAGGGAGAAAAAAACAGGAGATAGGAGGATGGGAAAAAGGCAGAAAGACTTTGCTTCTGAGACCCTTCCAATCTGCTTTAGTTCAAAGTACTCAGTGTACCAAACTGCTGTACTCTGGGGTATCACTTCCTGAGTGCCAACAACAGTCATGCAACAACAGGCAGAAAAAAGTCATGCTTCTCTACACCAGCTCAAGTCAGCCCCAGCACTTGAGTTTTCCACCTCAGCTTAAATGTCACATTCCAGAACACAGCTTGAGTCTAGAGACCTGCACTACAGGGTCAGATTTGGATAAAAGATAGGGTAGATTTTCCAAGCCAAGGCTTGAACATTTACATCTCTTTTTCTTTAACACCTAATTCATAGATAAACTACAGATGATTTGAGGAAGAAGGAGAGGTCTAAAAACTGGCAGGCAGCTATGTCATTCTTTCAGTAACTGTTGACAATATGTATGGAACTTCGGTTCACAATGCCCAGGCCTGGGACAGGTTTGACCACTTCAGTTTATCTTAAGGCTTTTCTCATGCTTCATAGTGAAACCAGGTGTTCATGAGGGAGGCGGAAGGGAATCAAGTGTAACCAGGCATTATTCTACCCACTTTGCAAAGCTGACTTAGTTCCTCTTCACAACAGTCCTAAAGGCTTGAAGTCTTATTTTCTTTTCACAGATTTAGAAATGGGAGTTTAGCAAGACTAAACAATCTGATGAATTCAAATTAGAAAGGAATGGAATAGGGATTTATTTGACAGTAAAATCTATTGGCTTTGGCACAGATCGTGACTCTTCCTTAAACCACTAAACACTCAAAACTAATCTCCAATGCGTGAAGAGGGTGTGAAGATGTTGGCTTTTCACTCTGCAAGAGGACAACCATTGCAGCCCCACCCATTCTGCCTTTTTGTGAGGCTAAATTTTTAAAAACATCATCGTTTTCCATTTAGGCAAAATCCAGACTTTTCCTAACAAAATGTGGCTGAGGAGGAAGAGGCTTTCCATGGAAGTAAGATTGTGTATTTATATCAATAGGTGAAAGGAAAGTTATTTGGCATGTGGGAACTGTGGTTTTACTGTGTGGGAATCACTGGAGATTAAAACCCAAGAACCATCCTTTTCTTTTGGATGCTCATGGAAGCATAAATCATCTTTGTTTGGGGCTCTGACTTCTGACTTTCTAGACTGTTACCACCTTTATTTAAAAGTTTATACTAACAGATTGTTTCCTTGGTCTAAAAGAGGCTTGCAGTTTCCCTTCATAGGCAGACTTTAAGATCCTTGGGTACTTGGGCTCTATGTTAACTATTGTGATACAAATAACCTGTCCTTGCCCTCCCAGGATTCTCATTGAATAAGGGAAGCAGGGAGGGAAGGAAGGATTAGGGGAATAAAGTAAGGTTTGCTGAAAAAAAGAAAGAGAGAGAGAGAGAAAGAGAAAGAGAAAGGGAAGGAAGGAAGGGAGGGAGGGAGGGGAGGA
>NW_016804139.1:3191639-3196446 GCF_001698545.2 Rhinopithecus bieti
AGAGGGAGGAAGGAAGGAATGGGGGAGGGAGGGAGGGAAGGGAGGGAGGAAGAGAAATGGACTCAAACCCAGCTTTCTACAGCTGTGCCACATCTTTACATGTCCATCTTCCATGAATCATCTTGATCATTCTTTCTCATCTTGAGACCTCCCTTAATCTCTCTAAAATCCATAAATTGAATAGACAATCACTTACTTGTGGCTCAAATGTACTCCATCAGCAAAAGTTAATTTTCTGTTGGTGAACAAGCACAGTTCCTAATAGTTCACAATTTGTGACCTGTTCATGATTTATAACTCACTCCAAAAAAAAAGCAGTTCCACCAGCTGCATCTGATACCCATGGCAAGCATCACAGCAGCGGGTGGAGGTACCTTTTGCTGCAATTATACGAAGACAAAGCAAAGAAAGGTAAAAAGTTGGTTGTTTTTATTTAAGATCAGAAAGTTTCTTAGAGAGTATTTCCACTTGCCTTAGTTTATAAACGAGAAATTTAAGACACCTGTTGACAGTTATAAGATCCATGGGAATCAGTCCCAGAATTAATTACTTTCTACTTGCTTAAGACATGAGCAATGCTAGGTTGGCTGGAGTGTGCTCATAGAGGAATTAGAATGCTACAAAGATCATCTTAACAGCCACTGGGAAGCCTGTAAATTTGAATTATTACTTTCACATAAATCACTGTATAGATTTGCATTGTGATTGTTATTACAAAGCATTGTTACAGATATCCAGTCGAGCCCAGAAATAATTCTGTTATCTTAAAAATGTCACTTATTTTGCATTTATATTAACTGTTAAAATAATTAATTGGGAGGCCATTAGGCCGAAACTACTTCAGTGCCTTTTATTCCTACAAAACAGACCAAAACCTGAAACATGCCAGGGCCAACCATGAGGATACTCAGAAAATTCCCAGCCCGGAGTCAGACCTGAATAACCATTAGGAACAAAGCGGGCTCGGGAACATTCCCTAAGATTTATTTCTCAACGTTCCTCATCCGCCTGCCACCTTTATTGTTTAAGGATCATATGAATCCTACAACCTGTTATAAAAAAACATGATACAAAGGTAAAATTGGGTTATTGGTTTTAATGTTGATTTTCACAAAAATTAATCTAACAATACTTTTTATTAAAGTCTGTTATAAATTAATTCTATATCAACTTCCAACTTCTTCAAACACACTTTTGATTATGGTTCTGTCATAACCATACTTGGAATCCTCCAAGTAAAACAAAACTCCTTAGCCTGGAAGTCAAAGTTTTCCTAGATTTGGCAGAGCATCTTTTCTCAGAGTTATATACCTAAGTCTGGTCAAACTGAATGACTATTCATGATTTATATTCACAGACCGAATATTTATTTATTCCTTTTGTAATGTTGTTTCTGCCGTGTGGAATACTTTTTCTTCTCCATCTCCATTTGTCCAATTCTTACTCATCCTTCAAGTTTCAAACATCATTCCTATGAGATTCTATCTAATTTTCCTAGAGTCAACATTATTTTTTTCACTCTCTGAACTAGTGTTTTATTTATATTATGTGAAATCAAAGCTCATCTGACATGTCACTTCATGTCAGCAACCATAGCAAATGACTCTCTCTTCCCCAAATCGACTCTGCTGTTCTTTCCCAGGTGTGTTTGCATATTCTTTCTCTACAATCTGTGATGCCCTCTATCTATTCATTCACTTGGTGAGCATCTTATCCTGCAAGCCTCAGTCCAAGTGCCACCTTGTCAGCCAGGACTCCTATAGGCAGGTGAAGTCAATTCTCCCCACCATATCATAACACTGAAATGACTTCAAGTAGTAGAAGAAGGTATAGTAATTTTGTGTATGTGTGAGTGTGTGTGTGTGTTTTATTTTGAGAGATAGGGTCTTGCTATGTTTCCCAGGCAGGAGTGCAGTGGCTATTCACAGGTGCAATTAGAGAACACCACAGCCTCAAACTCCTCGCTTCATGAGATCCTCTTGCCACAGCTTCCTATAGCTAGGACTACAGGTGCGTACCACCACACTCAACTAAGAATGTATTTTTTTTTTTTTAACACATGACAATGCTGTATTTCAATCCTAGCTCAGCCACTCACCAATCTGATTATTTTGATTAAATCTACTCTAAACTCATATTCTCTCCATTAAAAACTAAGGCAGGAGAGAGACAAAAATTTAACATAGTAGAGAAACTACAATAGCTTACAAAATCATGAGAATGTGTCAGTAAAACACATGAAAAATTGAGGAAATAAATCAGCCACAAATATATCCACATGACTCTGTGTTCATTCCTATCATAATACATCACAATTACTTTTATATTGATGCTCTCTCTGGACCATGGGCTTCTGGAAGGTAGCTCTCCTAAGAAGCATAGAACTTTGGAGCTTGATAAATACCTGGGTTTGAATCAGCTCTGTGGCTTACCAACTGTGAGAACAGTAAGCAAGGTACTTCATCTCTTTATGTCTCAATTTTACTACCTGTAATATGCATATACTAAAATTGGGTGGGTTGTCGTAAGAAGCAGGTAGGTATAAATAAGCTCAGGAAAAAAAACTAGCAAAATGAAACTTCTCAAAATATAATTTATTATATTAGTAATTACAGTAGCTAATTGTAGGACATAGAAGATGCTAAATAAATGTTTCATGAATGAAGTAATGAGAAGACTGTAGAGCACTATGCAAATATTAAGAATTATTTTTACTGTCGACTTGATGTGATTATTTCAACTCTAAGATCCAGTTCCCAGCTAATAAGGTAATTTATTTATTTCTATGGTTAGCCTGTAAAAGCCTGCTCCTCATGCTGCTAAAGTGAAGCTCTCTGAACCTCTTCCAGTTCTGAGTGCTGCCCAATTCATGAATTTTGTATGTGAAAATAAACTCTGTTAAATTTATTTTGTGAATTTTTTCTTTTAACATAACGAAGTCCCCCAAACATCCTTGCTCTTGAACAATAACAACAAAAATCAGGAAGGTGTATTGGTTACAAGCATGTGCTCTATTCCATGAGTTGAAATTCAGGCTCTGATACTCACTAGCTGTAAGTACTTAAAGTCAAACTATGTTTCAATTTCTTCAACTACAAAACAGAGATAGTACATATTTTTGAGAGTTATTACAATTAACTTATTTCATTTACAGGGAACATTTAGAACTATTTCTGATATATAATTATCATGAGTGATTATATACATGTTTATTTCATATGTATAAATTCATCATTTGTGTAATGGTTCAATATGATTTCATTAATACTCTAAGTCTTTGTAAATTTAACTCCAGGATCCAGATAAAAGAGATTTCATCTCTTTTTGAAATGTGATGGAAAATATCTCTACAAGAATGATTTAAGTTTATTTTTGTGCAATCAGATAATCTACCTAGGATACCAAAGCATTCTTCAGCAGGCTTCTGTGGGTCAAAATAAAGAATGTTGAATTTTTATCTTCTAGAGATTATTTTTCCTAAATACTCTTCTCAATCCGTACAACCAACATACAGACATTAGTTAAGAGTCTGAAATTTGGCATTTGTAAAACAAGAGCTTTGGGGTTCACTAAAGCTCTAAGATTCCTTTAAGGTCTAAGGTGCTCAGCATCTTGCTGCATTCCATGAAAAGATGATGAAGTATGAGGCATGTTCCTTTCCTACAACAAGCATGCAGTATGCAGAGCAAATATTTTTAAATTAAATAAGAAAGAAAGAAGAATTACTGATAGAATAAAAGCCCATTTATCTTGGCTTAAAACTGAAAACACAACATATTCTTACTCTGGGCTATTTTTTTGTGTGGCCTGAATCTTCTGATTCTCCATCATTCTATACACTACAATATATCTTGTACACAATTTAAACACCCAGTTTTACAGCAAAGGCATTTCCATGAGTCATCTCTTGACTGCTTCTTGTTTATCTCATGCATGCTTCTGACAGCCTAACAGCATCACCTTTCTGAGATGTTTCACTCTCTTCAAGTTCTCATGTCTTTCTCAGCATCCACTTTATCTTGGACATGTGCCTGTTCACTCACTTCAAATATGTCAGCAGTAAAGGTGACAGTGGGTTTTGGTGTCAAAAATAGAGAAATGAAGCATACTTTTTACTCTCATTGAAAGAGCTTTAAAGATCATTTAGTTTTAAAGTTTATGAGCTGTAAGAATTACCCATTTCATAGAATTTATGCCACTAGGTATCTTCCTTAAAATTTTCTTAAATAACTGATTCTTTGTATCACTTTCATTTTAATATTTTACTGATACAATGCTAATTTAATATAAACTATTTTACATGATTTGTAAGTCTATCCTATCTCCCCTAAAACAACCAACAGTTTTAAGTGCTTAATATATGTTATACACTGTTCTATGTCATTTAGTCCTCCAAAATAACTACCTGAGAAAGGCATTATTATTAACTCCATACTACAGATAAGAAAACAGAGGTTAAGTAAAGGCATATAATTTGCCCAAAGACTTATAGTCGGGAAACAGAAGAGCAGGATTGGAACTCAGTTTTCTGACTCCAAGTCCTGAATCTTTCATTTATGTGTCTTAGCAGCTTCTCTGGCAGTTTGAGTATTCCTTTAGAACAGAAGCAGTGTATTGCTCTAATTTGCATCTCTCTTCCTAACACTATGCAGAGCCTCTTGCATAGTAACTTCTTACTAAATATTTGAGAAGAAGGAGGAGGAGGAAAAGAGGAGAAGAAATGAAAGAAGGAGGAAGGAAGGAAGGAAGGAAGGAAGGAAGGAAGGAAGGAAGGAAGGAAGGAAGGAAGGAAGGAGGAAGGAAGGAA
>NW_016804139.1:3197349-3220500 GCF_001698545.2 Rhinopithecus bieti
TTGTATCACTTTCATTTTTAATATTTTTACTGATACAATGCTAATTTAATATAAACTATTTTACATGATTTGTAAGTCTATCCTATCTCCCCTAAAAACAACCAACAGTTTTAAGTGCTTAATATATGTTATACACTGTTCTATGTCATTTAGTCCTCCAAAAATAACTACCTGAGAAAGGCATTATTATTAACTCCATACTACAGATAAGAAAACAGAGGTTAAGTAAAGGCATATAATTTGCCCAAAGACTTATAGTCGGGAAACAGAAGAGCAGGATTGGAACTCAGTTTTTCTGACTCCAAGTCCTGAATCTTTCATTTATGTGTCTTAGCAGCTTCTCTGGCAGTTTGAGTATTCCTTTAGAACAGAAGCAGTGTATTGCTCTAATTTGCATCTCTCTTCCTAACACTATGCAGAGCCTCTTGCATAGTAACTTCTTACTAAATATTTGAGAAGAAGGAGGAGGAGGAAAAAGAGGAGAAGAAATGAAAGAAGGAGGAAGGAAGGAAGGAAGGAAGGAAGGAAGGAAGGAAGGAAGGAAGGAAGGAAGGAAGGAAGGAGGAAGGAAGGAAAGGAGGGAAGCAGGAAGGAAGAAAAGAAGAAGGAAGGAAGGAAAGAGGAAGGAAGAAGGAGGAAAAAGGAAGAAGGAAGAAGGAGGAAGGAAGAAGGAGGATGGAAGGAAGAAGAAAGTAGATGGATTCCAAGAATGGTATAATGACTGTAAGAAGGCTTCCTCTTTCTTAAAGATATCTACCTGCTTCACAAAACCTTGAGCTCCAGCCGACCGCATCCACTCACCATTCCCAGCTTCCTGCATAGGAGATAATAATGGGCGGTGGACAGGCAATGTGTTTCCAATTTTCTGCATGGATGCCTTAGTTACTATTAAGATATTGTCAAAGGGAAGTAATTTCAAAGAAGAGAAGCTAACCTGATTAAGAAATTCGATTAAGATTTACTTTTGAGAAAATATGAAAAGCTCAGAGAAAAAGAAAAGAAAGATTAAGATTGTGAGCCATTAAAGGACCCCATCAGATGTCAAAATGGCAGAAGACAACTGCTCATTGACACAGCACAAAGCCTTTTTATTGACATCTTTTATAATAGCAATCACAAGCATGCATTTTCAGCATGTCCAAGGCCAAGCATACCCATATTAGCTGCAATTCTAATAAGCTTCATGTTTCACTTCAAAGCCTAGAGTTTCTCTGTTTAATTATACAAGCTTCCCTGCCTTCTCTTGCTGGGCCACTAAGGGCTTAGGTCCTAATCTTAGCACATGAAATTAGCCTGGTCCTGCCCCTCGAGATCCTGTGAATTGATTTTTTTTTTCTCGCCTTAGAGATTGCTGAGGCCAAAATAACTACCTCAACCACCTCTTACTTAAAAGATCATTACTTTTAACCAGAAAGCACTATATATCAAGCTCCTTGCCTGTGGAGTCCTCAGCAGACTGTCAAATCATTCAAAACACACTTCTCTTCCTGCCAGTGCTACCCTATAGTTGACGGTCTGGCATTTGGCCTCAGGAGCGTAGCCAAGAAAGGATGTCAGAGACTGGTCTTCTAGGGAGATATCAGAGATGGGTCCTCTGGTAACAGCTGACATCCGTATTCCTTGACCTTTACAAATCCTACCTGTTTCTATGTCTGGGTTTTGTATCTTCAGCAGAATTTGAAAGCTGTCAGATTTACTCAAAATGGGCCCTAGCCACTCATTCTCTAGCCAGTTCCAATATTCTCTCACTTGGTGCTCCTAAAACTAGCTAAGTAAGGAGAAAGCTGTCAAGGTGACCACTGGCAGAACAGCAGCCAGTAGGGAATGCCACAACAAGTCTACTACAATTGAAATATTTGAAATCCCTAGGAAAGACAAGGCATAAGAAATTGAAATTACCAGGAAAGTAGAGGGCGCTTTTAATTTTTTTCTCTTCCTAATTTTCCTTCAGGATAAGAAGCAAGGTCTCAAATTTCAAAAGCCCACACCTCAATAGATTAAAAAAAAAAAAAATAGTGGTATTGCCACGCAAGGATTTTATAAGACGAATGAAAGCTTTCGTGTTATTGTACACATATGTGTGCTGAACATTTATAGAATATCTCAGTTGGTGAGGCAGAACGATGTCTTTCTCAATTTACAGGAAGAAATGTGAAACTGAAAGTGACAACAGTTTGCAACTTTCCACTTCCCACCAAGATCTATGTAATAATATTCTACTTTTAGAAACCCCAAAGTGTATATGTGTTTGAGGAATGCAGAGATATGCCAAAAAACACAACATGCCTTGGAATTAGACATTAGAATTAGGTTATGTTCTAATGTTACATCTCCTTTTCTCAACTCAGTAAACTCCTAAGAATTGCGAAATAATTCTATCATAATACTTTTGGGTTTGTTTGTATGTAAATTGTATTCCATTTAAAATAACTTTCACTTTTTTGTTTCTGAAATAATGAAGAATTATTGTAGATGTGTTAAAAAGATTAGAGAAACAAAAATCAGAAAATAAGAATCACAATCCCAGAGCTCATTAACATTTAACATCGTGAAGTACATCCTATCAGTCACTGTGTTATGTTTTGTTCTTTTAAACATGAGAACTCCTTTTTATTACATAATTCTTCACAACGTTCTTCTGTAAGACAGAAAATGACTATTTTAAACCCATTTTTAATATCTGCAGAGTAGAGCTGAGGAGCAGAAAGCATGGGTAGCTGCATCTTTATGTATTTTCATGTGTGTAAATATCCAAGAAAACTTTTAAAGCTAAAGCCTACTTAAAATTAAGTATGGTTAAATGAATACTCCTTTACTTTGTGTTCAATCTTTCTTTCTAATAATCTTAAAATAACAATGTAAGGATAAATTGACAAACAGAATGAGAAGAGATAACAAAGTGTGAGAAATTGGAAAGCAATTGGACAAGTATTAACAGATTTAGCAAAACGGAGAAAAACAAAACCAAAGCTACCAGTAGGAGACAGTGCAGAAGCAAGCTGGCAAGCTGACTTAGCCCTTGGAATTCCAAAATCTAAAAATGATATTGTAGGTAAGGTTGAGCAATGAAGGATTTATCAAAAATGTGTCTTATAAGCAGCAAGATAAGATCCAATGTTGTGCTGGTAACCAACTCCTTACTCTACCCCACCCCCAATAAAAAGCCCTGTTTGCCAATTTTCATGATGTAAATATTCCCATCATGGCCAATTTCAAGCTACCAATATAATATTACTCAACACAGAACTGGGAAGACATGAGCACATGTCTTCCAGAGAGCTGGCTCAAGTCAGCTCCACCACACCTCTTGTTTGACCCTATTAAGCAGTAGAGGAATTATCCTTTTTTTCTGCAACCAAAGAATGGCTGCTTGTTCTCTGAAGAAATGTCAGAGACACAAGACTCAGAGACATAAGGTTTAATTAAGAAGAGGTTACAGCATGAAAAGGGTGACTGTATTTATGGTGCAGCCTCTTTCTTTTCCTGCTTTCCAGAACTCTCTACTGACTGAAGATTAGAGAACCTCTTTATGGGGGAGCTGAAAACAGAAGAAAATTCAAGGGATAATGGCATTTGAGGGTTCCTCAATGACCGCCCAGCCACATCACACCAGAGTGGAGCCCCAACCCAAGAGGTTCTTACCCAGAGCTTCTAGTCGGCATTAAAGTGCAGCACTTTTAAAAATAAATGGGATGGGGTGAAGGAAATGCTACCCCCAAAATACGACACCTTGGAATATTGAGTATTTTAAGCTGAAGGAAATTGAGAATATTGCAGAAGCAGAAAGGTCTTTGTGATCTTCTCTTTCTCTGATTTCTCCTACCTTTCTCTCCTGAGGTCATAAAAAGAATTCTCTGACTTACTTCCCCTGAAAGTATGTGGTATGACCTGATATGACCCTCATTCCAGAGGGGTTCTGCCTTATACCTGGAGGCAAAGAAGAATCTGAACAAATAGGCCTTGCTAAGTTCCCACCAGTTTATATCTATTAGATCATACCCCCTTTTGTCCTCCAATCACGCTTCTGCACAGATCCATAACAATACTCAGTGTTCCCTGGGTCTTTAGATCCTTTCTGAAGGCTCTTGTGCCATGTAAAATGTTGATGAAATGAATTTGTTATGCTTTTCTCTTGCTAATCTGTCTTTTGTTAGAGGAATGTCAGTCTTGAATCTTGTGATGGTTGAGAAAAAGAATTCCTTTTCTCCTTTACAATGGAAAGTTATATTGGTGCTGGTATTATTATTACTATTATTATTATTATTGAGATAGGATCTCACTCTGTCACTAAGCTGTAGTGCAGTGGTGTGATCTCAACTCACTGCGGCCTCTGCTTCCTGGGCTCAAGTGATCCTCCCACCTTAGCCTCCCAAGTAGCTGGGAGAACCATAAAAGAACACCATAAAATTAGCCACTGTGCCCATCTAATTTTTGTAGATATGAGGTTTCACATGTTGCCCATGTGGGTCCAGAACTCCTGAGCTCAAGTGATCCTCCCACCTCGGCCTCCCAAAGTGCCAGGATTAAAGGTATGAGCCACTATGCCAGTGCTGGTAATATTAATCTTGTTATTCTGACACCACTGTGTATAATGTGGGATGAGCATACATGTAATTTTGAGATATTCTATCATCCCCTGCATCCTTAAGACCAGAAAAAGGAGGGTAAATGTAACATAGAAAGACCTTAACCCTCACATTTATAGTCAATTGATTTTTGTCAAAGATGTCAATGGCTTGTCATCTTTGAGGAAAGGCAAATGCCAAGACAATTGGATTTTTATACACTGAAAATATAAACTTTAATTCAGACCTCACACCATCTATAAAAATTAACTCAAAAATGGATTATAGACTTAGATATTGGAGCTAAAACTATTCAACATTTAGAAAAAAACATAGAAGATAATCCTCATGACATTGGATTAAGCAAATATTTCTCAGATATGACACCAAAAGCAGAATGCATTAAATGAAAAAATGATAAATTGGATATCTTTAATAAGTTTTATCAAAATTAAAATCTTTTTATCTTCAAAATATATAGTTTAATAATGAAAAGGCAAGACACTGACTGGGATAAAATATTTGCAACATATATAACTAAGAAAAGACTTGTACTCATGGTAAAAAAAAAGACTTTTTATAACTTAGTAAGAAGCCAAACAAACCATTTTTTTAACAAACAGCAAAAGATTTGAATAGACATAAAGAAAAATGCAAACATGATTGAGAAGTTCATGAAAAGATGTTCAACATGAGTCATCATCAAGACAAATCAAACTAAAATCACAATGAAATACCACTACACAGCGACTAGAAAAGCTATATCAAAAAGAATGACAGTACCAAATATTGGCCAGGATTTGCTAATGGGAGAACACCTTGAAATTTTGGAAATCAATATGGCTACTTCTTAAAAATGTAAACATAAACTTACCATACAACGTAGCAATTCTGTCCTAGGCATTTACTTGAGAGGAATGAAAACTAATGACCACCGAAGATGTGAATGATCATGGCAGCATTATTTATAATAGCCAAAAAACTGGAAGTCACTCAAACAGCCAAAAACTGGTGAAAAGATAAACAAAATGTGATCTATCCATGTAGTGAGATAGAAGTCAATAACCAAAAGAAATGAATTACTTTTTACACACTACAACATGGGTGGGTCTCAAAAATATTATGCTCAGTGAAAGAAGCCCAAAACAAATGATTGCAAATATTAGATTATTTATGTGGAATTTTCAGAAAAGCAAATCATACAGACAGAAAGCAGATCAATGCTTGCCTGGGGCTGGGATTGGGGGTGGTAACTGCCTTTGAGGGAACCCTTTGGGTTGACAGAAAGATTCCAAGACTGGATTGTGGTGCTGGCTGTGCAACTTTGTAAATTTACTAAAAGTTACTGAACTGTGCAGTGATCATGTGTGAATTTTATGATATGTAAATTCTACCTCAATAAAGTCGTTTTAAAAATAGAGAGATTCACAAACCTTGTTTAAAAAGTGAGCAAGACTGAACTTTGGTGTCTCTCATGCACACTTTGGTGGTGAATCTACACAGAAGTAAAAGGAAGTGATTATTACCTCATCTTTTGTTTTATGTTTATCCCAGATTACCTTAATGCTCATCATCCCATGGGTAAAAACGATATACTAACAGATGGTGCAAATTTCCTAATTTTAGAGCTATCTGTTTCTGTGGGATTTCCTGCTTCCTGTAAACTCTTCAATAGCTGATTCTAGAAGTCCATGTGAGTGTCTCACTGGGTTCATAAACTGAGCTCTCAGCCCAAATTGTCTCATGGGATCAACTATGTTCTGCCTCTCATTGTCCAACTCCTTTTGTTGATATACATGTATAAGCTATAAAATATAAATTACATAATTTTGGTGATTCCACATGTGAGTTAAATGCTCTTATAGTTGCATTTAAAATTGGCATTGCACAATATAAAGACAAATGATAAAGCCTATACTAATAATTAACTTTTTGAAGTTATGACGACATGACATGGCAACTAAAGAACCATGGAAGTTTGAGAGTCTGTAGAAGAAAGAAAATAACTTTATATTTAAGCATCTTTAATACTTTTCTTCATCTTTTTCAAAAGAGGTCTTACATTTACATTTTACACCAGATCCCAGAAATGTGTAGTTGGCTTTAACCCAAAGGGAACATTTTGATTCAGACAATGATGCTTCAATATGATAAGTTAGGTCAGACACTGATAATTAGAGAGGGTGTCCAAATATTTTGGTTTTTACCTAAGACCTAGGACTTATGCACAGACCTTCTCCCTAAACTGGTAGAGTACAGGACAATAGCAAAAATGGAGAGTCATATGCAATATGGCTGAATATCAGAAGGTATAAGTCATGTTAACAAACTCTTAAATAAAATAAAATATGTTCTGCTCTTTCACCTTGAAAAAATTATTCCTATGTTACCACTGGAAGGCCAGACACAAATTTAGAAGTCTAAGACTTCTTAGAATTCTGTTTCAGTATGTGAAATTGTGGGCATTGGCACCCCTGATCCCCAAGCCCCAGCTGTGCCATGCACCCACTTCCTCTCCACCTCTTGCTTCATCCCATACCAAATGGGCCTCATGCTATGTGCAGAGAGCAGAGCCCACACATTCAAGCTCTATTTAGTATTAGTCTGTTTTTGCAATGATGATAAAGGCATACCTGAGACTGGGTAATTTATAAAGAAAAAGAGGTTTAATGGACTCACAGTTCCACGTGGCTGGGGCCTCACAATCATGGCAGAAGGCAAAAGCACGTCTTACATGGCGGTGGGCAGAAAGAGAATGAGAGCCAAGTGAAAGGGGTTTCCCCTTATAAAACCATCAGATCTCATGAGACTTGTTCACTACTAGAACAGTGTGGAGGAAACTGCCTGCATGACTCAATTATCTTCCACCAGTTCCCTCCCACAATGTAGGAATTATGGAAGCTACAACTCAAGATGAGATTCGGGTGGCGACACAGCCAAACCATATCATATCTACACCATCAAACAGCCATCCTTTGCCTTCCCATAGACCTAAACACGAAGAGACTGGATATAAAAACAGACAATGGCTAGGTCATGTATAACAGTAGAACTTTGACACACAACTTATAGCAGCCGTTTCAGAAAATCAACCTCCTTATTGACAAAAAGCAACTCAAGAAGTCAGCCTCCTCTAAGTCAGACTTGCAGGAAGCCAATCACTACCTCTAGCGAAAATCCAGGAAGCCAAATAATTGCTTTAACACTCAGTCCAAAACGTCCAGGATTTGATTAATAACTGACAGATTCCTTCATTTTTGTCCCTGCTTCCAACTTAAGGCCAACGAACAAAAAGCCAAATACACACTCCTAACCAATCACAAAAGATCACACTTCTATTTAGCTGCCTTCAGCTTCCCCGGGTCGATAGCCTTTCATCAGCAAACACCTGAAACCTTCCCTTTTAGCCACTGTGAAGCTTTCCCACACCTCTGCCTGCCTTTAAGTCTCTGCCAAAATGCAAGTAATGGTGGCTGACTCCCTTGTAATAGCAAGCTCTGGAAGAAGAGCTTTTGCTTTTCTCATTTGATTGGTGTTTGTTTAATTCCACAATGTACACTGGGTATACAGCCTACCATCAGGCAGACTGATCGAGAGGAGAGACCTGCCAAGCCAGCAAACCAGAGTTGGCAGCTCTGAGGTCCTCTGTGTATGTAGCCTGTCTACAAAAGGAGAACTTGGGATCCAGATGGGGGAATCTCAACCCACAACACTTGGTAGCCACTTCTATCTTCCCTATGCCAAAAAGATATTCAGACACAGTGGAAGGAGATCAGAGTGAGGCTTTCTAAAGCTCAAGGCCCAGAGCAGGAGCTCCTTTTCCCAGGTATGTGAGAGATAAGAGATTGAATTTCTTTTAAGACCAGATGGACAGGAAATTGATGTCAATATTAGATTAACTTAAAAAAATAAACAATTTGTTTTAATTTTATTTCCACAGGTTATTGGGGGAACAGGTGGTGTTTGGTTACATGAGTAAGTTCTTCAGTGGTGATTTGTGAGATCTGGGTGCACCCATCATCTGAGCAGTATACACTGCACCCAGTTTGTAGTCTTTTATCCCTTACCCTCCTCCACCCTTTCCCGCTGAATCTCCAAAGTCCATTGTGTCATTCATTTGCCTTTGCATCCTCATAGCTTAGCTCCCACTCATGAGTGAGAACATATGATGTTTGGTTTTCCATTCCTGAGTTACTTCATTTAGAGTAATAGTCTCCAATCTCATCCAGGTTGCTGCGAATGCCATTAATTCATTCCTTTTTATGGCTCAGTGGTACTCCATCATATATATCACATTTCTTTATCCACATGTTAATTGATGGGCATTTCGGTTGGTTCCACATTTTTGCAATTGCAAATTGTGCTGCTATAAACGTGCGTTTGCAAGTATCTTTTTAGTATAATGACTGCTTTACAAAACAAATTTTTTTATAGACAACTCCTGAGAGTGCTTTGGAATCCACCTGAATTTTTGTTGTAGTTCTCAGGATCATCTCTTCTTGTGACCTAGAAAAACCTTCCAGCAATGATTGCTTCTGAGCTTAAACAGCACTCCTCCACCGACAATCCCCTTTGCTGGCTGGGCGAGCTGGGCCCAGCCTCAATTTGTGAGCAGAATAAGGGTGATTCATACCAAGTCCTGGGGCTGCTGCTCGGCACAAAGGGACTACTTTTCTACCTCAGGCCCCAGGTTTGACTCTGTAGAGAGAGGGGAGAACTGAGTTGTTAGTGGCTTCCAATCTCTGCCCTAGCCCTTCTGGACACCTTTATGGACCCTCCCTCAAGAGTGGACTTGCCAATGCCTCCTTCTCAGAACCACAGCATTAGCCCGATGGGTGCAATTTTGATTTCAGTTCTCAAGCCCTGTGGGACTGTAAGTATGTTAAAAAATTAATCAGACACTTGCTAAAGATGGAAAGGCAGACAGACTTTAGTTAAGAGGGACAATTGCAGTGGGGATTTTGCAGTTGAGACAGGGATAGAGCTCAACTTTGACTATAAGTACTCAAAGACAAAAATGGAGACTTATGGCCAAGGAGTAGGATGGGGAGTCAGTGGATGGAAAATTACTAAGAGAAAACATCAAGGCTAGGGGGATTCTTGCTAGACTGACCCAAAAAAAGGATTATTGCTGAAATTGGATTAAGCAGGCCAAAAGCAGAGCCCCCAGGTTCTGAACCTAGTCAGAAAGAGGACTCAGAGGAGTTTGACTCAAGTTTGGTCAAGGAACAAGTCTTTCTCAGGTAGACATCACTCTTTTTCCACTCTGTTGTGCATTAGGTTGTGAAACTGCCCCACAGCTATTGCAGCCAAGGGCAGTCTGTTCCTCTCACCTTCATGGTGAGGGAAATGCTTGGGGCTTGGTGGTAGGAAGATCAGGGTTTAAGTCTAGGATCCACTACTTATAGCTGTAGGATCTTGTGCAAATCATTTACCCTTGTTTCATAAATATTCATTTCCTTGTGTATAAAAATGGGGATAGTAATACCTGATTGAATATCATTGGAACAAGGCTTATACTGGACATATGTAAGTATAGTGTTTGGCATATAGTTAGTGTTCCGTAAATACTACTACTGCTATTACTATTACTACTAATACTAATACTGCCACTCTTATGATTGTGGTTAGAGTTTTCTGTCCATTCTTTTTGTAACAGGACATTCTTGCATTGCTACAAATAGCTGACTGTGTGATTTCCAAGAAAAGAGGTTTAACTGGCTCATGGTTCTGCAGGCTGTCTGCTTCTGCAGAGGCCTCAGGGAGCTGTTATTCATGGCAGAAGGTAAAGTAGGAGCAGGCAGATCATATGGCAAAAGCAGGAGCAAGAGGGAGAGTGAGGGGGCAAATACTGCACACTTTTAGGCAACCAGATCTCTCAAGAACTTACTTACTATCATGAGAACAGCACCAAGTGAATAATGCTAAACCATTCACAAGAAATCCATCCCTGTGAGCAAGTCACCTCCTACCAAGCCTCACCTCCTATGAGGTCCCACCTCCAACACTGGGGATTACATTTTACATTTCAACATGAGATTTTGGTGGAGCAACATCCAAACTAGATCACTTTTCCTCAGCATTCTATTATTTCTATCTAAAAAAGAGTATCAAATTGCTTATGTATGTAGCTGAGGGAGAATGCTGAGACACACACAAACACACACACACACACACACACACACACACACACACACACTGCACTTCAGAGAACAATCTTGTCTTGACTGAAAGAAAGATAATGATACCCAATGGGTCTTTTCCATTTCTAATTTCAGTCACTCCACGGTCTTGCAATTACTACAGTCAACTAATCAACTAAACGTAATTATGCACAATTTCAAACATATTATGAAGTAATAAGGCCTTTATTTTTCATGGTGCCCTGAATGCTTCTATCATTGAAGATGTAAAAACAGAATTGAATTCGGGCCTACAAAATTGAAAGTCAAAAGTATGAAAAGGAAAATAAGACGACCTAGGTTTTTTCTTCTTCTTCTTCTTTTTAGCTTGGAAATATGTAAATACGTAAACACCTGGATAATATTTTAAAAGGGTATGAATAACCTCTCAGCTGCCAGATCATGCATAAGACTCACCTTATTCAAGTCAATATTATAGGAATTAGATCCTGGAATTCTTCGATGACACCTGTAATTAAGTAATGGAAGTCAGAATGTGAATGATCAAATATGTCCTGGAAGAACTGAACACTTCTGTGCCCAAATCTGACATATTCAAATTGTCCCACAGGCTGGCAAATGTGTCTAACTCTGTGGGTTTCTAAGGTCAGACTTGTACATGAAAACTGAAAATTTGATTTCAGAAGCATATTCATGAAAAGCAAGAAAGAACATAGGTTTTTACAAAGTAGTTACATAATTTCTGTAGCATATCGTGAAGGGACATCGGGAATGTCATTCTGTTTTGTCAAGTACAAACTGGTGGACTAGGTAGAATCATTGTCATTTCCAATGACAAAACTCCAATAAGCTTCTCATAATTGGTCACACAGAACCAAGTTATGCACTTTAAAAATACAGCCTGATAGCTACCAGTATATGCTTTGCAAAGGAAACCAGGCAAAACAATAAACGCACTTTTATAAAGAAAAGAAGAGAAAATCTCACAATTATTTAGGAAATTGCTTTAATCATTCTTTTAAGAATTAGAAGTGGAAACATGATAATACCAAGCCCAATCTCCAAAAATTAACAAAACAGTAAGTTATTTTGAATTCTACGTGTATTATATGTCACTGTTTCTCCTGCAACCTGCTCTAATTTTAATCAATACAACACAAGAGTTTGAGCTGTGTCCTCTCAGGTCTCTTTTTATATTTGTTATATAAATTTCCTTGGCAAACACTGAGCATAACTAAAAGTTCATTATTCGCTAGGTAAAACCACATATGAATGTGGATTTGGAATTTTGTCCCTTCTCTTTTTTTACCCTATATGGACATATAATAAAATCCTAGCTGAGAGTACTGTCATGAATAAGACAGAAAAAATTACAGTATTTAAATCCAACTGGTTGGAGCTGACATATTATATTCTTCTCCCCAGCTCTTTACTTTTATGTATCTTCTATTCCTTTAGAAGTTAGAAGAAGAATATTGAGCTTAACATCAAAGACAGGTTACCCTTTAAAAGAAACATCTATCAGAGAAAACATTAATTGGTTGCTGGAAAGCACGGCTATGAGAATAAAAGAATCTGGAATGAAATGAGAGATAAAAGCTGGAAAACATAGCTAATGAAGAATGGAATTCCTTTTATGCATGTGGGAGCTTGCACGCATGTGTTCATTTTTCCCAAATATCTAAGATGTTTAGATGAGCAACAACATGCCGTTTGCATTGCCAGGCAAGTTTCCCTCTGCCTTTTCTGGTTTCTGTGATGGGAGACCTTTTCTCCCCGTATCCTCCTGATGAAGTTCTGTATAAATTCTGCTCCGTGTTGCAGAAGGCCCACACTGCCACTCGTGCTCTGACAACTGCAAGCTGGGGATACAGAGGAGTGAGATACCCCACATGCACACGTATGAACTGACGGAAGATGCAGAAAGAGAAGCAAAAAACATGAAGACTGCTTTTTGTCCTTCGAGGAGAGGCCAGTCTCCTGACAGCATAAGTAGGAGTTTCAGCTGGGTTTACTTGGCCCCAATCTAACACACGTGAACCCTGCACACAATAGTACCCATGTAAGAATGGAGTGGGGTAGGGTAGATACGCACTGGAAGGACAGCAGACTGTTGGAAGTTCTCAGGAAGGTGGAATGGAGGGAATGTCAGCAATCCTTGTTGCTTATTAATTTATGACTCTTTGCCTAATAAAACCCCCCAAAAAGGGATTAGGGATCAAAGAACCAGACACAAAAGAAGTGAGATAAATTACTTCCTTAACTCCAATGTTTTCTAATCTTTTCAGCACCAAAGACCGGTTTCGTGGAAGACTGTATTTCCATGGACCAGGGAGTGGGGGGTGGTTTCAGGATGATTCAAGTGTATTACATTTATTGTGCACTTTATTTCTGTTATTATTACATTGTAATATATGATGAAGTAATTATACAACTCACCATAATGTAGAATCAGTGGGAACCATGAGCTTGTTTTCCTAGAACTAGACAGTCTCATCTGGGGGTGATGGGAGACAGCAACAGATCATCAGGCATTAGATTCTCATAAGGAGCACACAACCTGGATCCCTCGCATGCACAGTTCACAATAGGGTTCGTGTTCCTATGAGCATCTAATGCTGCCACTGATCTGACAGGAAGCAGAGCTAAAGCAGTAATGCAAGTGATTTAAGTGGCTGTAAATACAGCTGACGATTTGCTTGCGAGCTTCCCGCTCACCTTCTGCTGTGCAGCTGGGTTCCTAACAGGCCACAGACTGGTACCAGTCTCTGGCCCAGGAGTTGGGGACCCTTGCTTTACTCTACCCCTTCCTTTGCCAAATTTCAGGTCATCCTAATTATTTTCTGCCCTTTACAACTCCCTTCAAAACATACACATACTGATAGTGTTTGGCAATACAAAATTATTCAAGAGACTTTTTCCTTGCCAACTCTCCCACCTTCCGGCATTTCTCTCACCTAAATTTGAGAGCTTTCATGCCCCGGAGGTCTTATCCTTGATATCAACAATAATAATAGCTAATGCTTATTGAACATTTATTATGCATTAGGCACTACACTTGTGGTTCTTTACTCTTTTAAATCGCATATCACTCAACAATCCTATGAAGTACGTACTATAATTGCCATGGTCTTAATGCTTTTGTGCCCCCAAATTCATATGTTGAAATTGTAACCCCCAAGGTACTGGTGCTAAAAGGTAGGAACTTTGGGGAAATGATGAGGTCATGAGGCTGCAGCCCCCATGGTTGAGATTAGTGCCCTTATACAAGAGGCCCTAGGGAACTTGTTTGTCCTCAACTACCATGCGAGGACACTGTGAGAGATGCCATCTATGAATGAGAAAGTGAGCTCTCACAGACACTAAATATGCTGGCATTTTGATCTTGGACTTCCCAGCCTCCAGAACTATGAGAAATACATTTCTATTGTTTATAAGCTACCAAATCTATGGGTTTTTTTGTTGTTGTTGTTGTCACAAAACAGACTCATACAATTTTTATGCCCATTTTAAAGATGAGAAAACTGAGGCTTAGAGAGCTTTTAAGCCAATTGTCTACTATAATAGAGCTTACATGTTGTGGGGCAAAGATTTGAACCCCAATCTCCTGACTCCAGAATTCACACTTTTAATCATTACTTGTTATCAATATTCCTATTCCCATCTCCTCATAAAAACTTAATGTCCTATCAGCTATCATAAATGAAACTAGTTATGTAAAGCTCCTAGACTGTATCTGCCAATACTCTTAGCCTCTATTAATATCAGTGGCCCTTCGCCTTTCCATATTCTCAACAGTAGATTATAATATGAATTAGCCTAGACATCTTATTTAATTGCTCAACATCCCCAGAGTAACAGTGCCCTAAATCCTTAAGGAATGGAAAAGATACTGAAACTCTCAGGCATCTTGGGAGATGGAAGGAGAGATTCTTTTAGAGCCCCAGTCTAGCCCTGGTTATAAGCTTTAGTGGAGCCATGAACACTGCAATGAAACGGGGAATGTCAAATGACTGTGAAGCTGTATTTTCCTACTACAGAGGGTCATTGTTAAAGTGGAAGCTTAGTTCAGGGTCTCTATTCAAGCACAGCAAGATGCTAGGTACCAGGGTTTATTAATGAACAAAACACATTGTCTGGGCTCAAGTAATTTTTCAGGGGGCCAGATAATTAAAGAGGCAGTGTAATGAAGTCCCAATAAAATACCACCTCACGGCCGGGTGCGGTGGCTCAAGCCTGTAATCCCAGCACTTTGGGAGGCCGAGACGGGAGGATCACGAGATCAGAAGATCAAGACCATCCTGGCTAACACAGTGAAACCCCGTCTCTACTAAAAAATACAAAAAACTAGCCGGGCGAGGTGGCGGGCGCCTGTAGTCCCAGCTACTTGGGAGGCTGAGGCAGGAGAATGGCATAAACCTGGGAGGCGGAGCTTGCAGTGAGCTGAGATCTGGCCACTGCACTCCAGCCTGGGCGACAGAGTGAGACTCTGTCTCAAAAAAAGAAAAATACCACCTCAAACTATATTATGTCACAGCATTTATGCCAACTTTATATAAATTAAAATAAAAACCAAGGGCAATTGTTTGAAGTTTCCGAAACAGTTTAGCTAGGCAAGTAAAGAAAAAAACAGAGACATTTTAGAAAAGAAGGGGAAAAGTACATATATCTTGAGGTAGGAGAAATGATGGCATGTTTAGAAATAAGGAAAAATCCAATGAGATTAGTGTGTGAAAGCAAGTGGCAGAAGAGTTCAAAGATTTATTATTCTAGTTGTTTTAATTCTTATCCATTTATTTGTTCAAATCATACTTACTGATCTTAAATATAAAACTAACCCCCATGTCTTAATTATGTCTAGGTCTGTCGAAAGAACTTGTGGCTAGTGTATCCTGAGCACATGAGCCAAGTCCCCTAGCACGCATTTTAGGGGATAAGGGTGGCAAAAAAAGACAGTGAAGTATCTACCTCAGATTACTTTAACTCATCGCTTAGACTCATGCCTAGCTTTCTGGAGAGAACAGCTTCAGAGAAAGCAAATAAACTATTTATTTAAAGGATTCAGATTTGGGGCCTAAAACATATTGCAAGTTCTTTCTAAAGAAGTAATACTGCAGGTTTGAGACCTGCAGCAACTTGTCTCAACTATACATCTAATGTATTGAAGGAGATGTCACAGCAAGAAAGACTCTATCTTCTTCTGCACTCCTATTCTTGCTAATCAAATATACTTGATCCTTGAACAACCCCGGGTTAGGGGTCCTCACTCCCCATGCAATCAAAAGTCTGGGTATAACTTTTGACTCACCAAAAACTTAACCACTAATAGTCTACTGTTAAAGTAGACTGGAAGCCTTACTGATTACATAAACAGTCAATTAACATATATTTTGTATGTTTTTTATATATACATATACTACGTACTGTAATCTCATAATAAGGTACACTAGAGAAAAGAAAATATTATTAAGAAAATTGTAAGGAAGAGAGAATATATTTACTATTCATTAATTACAAGTGAATCATCATAAAGTCCTATATCTTCATCTTCATGTTGCAAAAGCTGAGAAGGAAGGAGAAAAGGAGGGGTTGGTCTTACTGTCTCAGGGGTGGCCGAGGAAGAAGGAAATCTGCGTACAAGTGGAACTGGGCAATTCAAACCCATGGTGTTCAAGGCTCAACTGTAACATGGCCCTTTAGAATGAATGTCAAGAATACATATCAGAGAGAACAGGGTTTGGAATATTTCCAACACTCTAAGTCTCACTTGAGAGCAGATAAAAAATAAAGGAGCTAGAAGAGGCTTAGACCTCAGCAAGAGGGATTGCTAATCTGAACCCAGTACTTTCCAGGAACTCTTCATATCATAAACTCACCCTTACAACAATGTGTAAAAGAACACATGGGTCATCAAATTTTTAAATTTATCTTTATCATAAAACAGAATTTAAAAAATGAAAACTCATGTCAGAGTAAGAGAAAATATGCATTATATATATACACACACATATATAATACATATATGCAAATATGCATTATATATGTACATGTGTACATATATATAAAGTGTATATATAATGTATATGTCTATATGTATTTGTGTGTATCTATTTAATGACCAAAATATATAAAGAATTCCTATGAATCTATAGTAAATGACAAATAGCCTAATTGTTTTTAAATGGGCAACAGGTATGAACAAATATTTCACAAAAGAAGATATACAAATGGCCAAAAAGCATATTGTAAGGTGCTCAGTGTCAGTAATCGTCATGGAAACGAACACTAAGACCAAATTAAAATACTACTTTATACCTAGGAGATTGGCCAACTTTTTTTTAAAGTAATTTCAAGGGCTGGCAAAGATGAGGAGCAATGGGAACTCCCATGAAAACTGGTACAACCACTTTGGAAAACTATTTGAAAGTTTTTAAATAAAGTTAAACATGTTTCTACCCTATGACTTAATAATTCTACTCTTAGGTATTTAGCAAAAAGAAACATATGTCCACACAAAAAATTATGTAAGGATCTGTTTTGTTCATAATAGCCCAAACTGGACACAACCAAATGTCCATTAACAAGGGAAAGGATGAATAGACATATATTATAATAAATATATATTATGCTAAGAATTTTAAATATAAATTTACATAAGTTATATGTATTCAGCAATAAAAACTACAGACTACTTGAAATAAAAAATAGATTAATCTGGAAAACACTGCACTGCATTAACCAAAGGAAGCTAGACACAAAATAGTACATACTGTATGATCTCATTTATATGAGGTGCTGAAACAGGCAAAATGAAATTCGAACAGTGGTTACCTCTGACTGGATATAGAGATTTACTAGAAGGAGACGGACAAGGCCAGGCGTGGTGGCTCACGCCTGTAATCACAGCAGTTTGGGTGGCCAAGGCAGGTGGATCACTTGAGCCCAGGAGTCCGAGACCAGTCTGGGCAGCATAGTGAGACCTCATCTCTACAAAAAAAATAGAAAAATTAGTCAGGTGTGGTGGTGCAAGCCTGTAATCCCAGCTTCTTGGGAGGCTGAGGCAGGAAGATCAATTGAGTTCAGGAGATGGAGGCTGTAGTGAGTTAACAATTGCACCACTGCATACTGCAGCATGGGTGACAGAGTGAGATCTTGTCTGGAAAAAAAAAGAGAGAGAAAGAGAGAGAAGATATTCTGCAATGACAGAATGTTCAATATCTTGATTATGGTGTTGGTTAAATAGTTGTTTACATTTGTCAAAACTCATCTAATTTTACATCTAAAATCTGTACACTTTATTGTAGTAAACTATATCACAATTTTTTTAAAGTTTTGTATTAAGAAATATTATCTACCAAAAAAAGATACCCATACCCAAATGTGTCCCATTAGAAACATTTTTTTCTCTCCTAAAACAATGAATGTGTCTGTCGTTTAATGGGTGCAGCACACCAACATGGCATAAGTATACATATGTAACAAACCTGCAGGTTATGCACATGTACCCTAGAACTTAAAGTATAATAAAAAATAAAAAATAAAAAAAATAACTGGTTCTCAGAACAAGCAAGGTAGTACGTACATCGCTAAACATCACCTTTGTGACTAACACCATTCAGTCCTCAGAGGAATACCTATGTTCATTCACGACCTATCTTACCTAAACAAAAAGTAATGATGTTCAAATGTTGTGGGCTGGTGGGTTGTGCCACTGCCAACGATAGAGACAGATAGGGATCCAGAGTAAGCAGATCACTTGAGCAGGAGAGGAAATTCAGCAGGAGGAAATAAGAATTCATTAACTTGAAAAGGCATTGTCTTCCATAGCATGAATACAATAGGTTCTTGCATATAAGTATAGTTTATGCCATTTCTCAATATTCTTGTTTGTCTTTGTGATTCAGTTCATAGTTGCAAATTAGCAACTATGAATTAGATATATTTTTGCAACCATTGCAAATGGGGAGTAAAGATCATTCTAAAATGCTAAGCAATCACAATACACTTAAATTTGTATAGGTCTAGGTCTAGATGTAACATTCATAATGGTTATTATTAATTCATTACATTGACAACCAGATGGACACCAAATGACAGAATTGAAAAAATATTGAATGCCAAAATGAAAAAGAAACAAACATATTTAATACAAACATTTTTAATAAAGCATAATTAAACTTTGAAAGATTAAATTAAAAGTTTAGCTTCATTTAAATAATTTGTTTTAAACATTTGATATCATTGATTATAATTTAATAAATATAATTTGATTTTTTCTTTTAATTTTAATAATTACATAAATATTTTAAAGGATAACTATATGTGAAAAGCTGTTTCTTTTAATATTTGCTTTACTTTACATTCTTAATGAGAATATATTTAATTGTGCACAAAACTAAATATTGATTTGTTTTTAAAACTTTTAGATTATGGTTAACAAACTATGGCATGTAAAAATAAAATCTTATTGGAACATAGTCACATCCATTTGTTTCCATACTATCTGTATCTGCTTTAGTGCTATACTGTCAAAATTGACTTGTTGTAACAGAAACAATATAGCTGGAAAAACCTAAAATATTCAGTAACTGCTTCTTTAAGATGTTTGCCATTCCCTACTTTACATTATTCCTGCCAAGAAAACACAAATTATGTAAAAATTTGATGACAATATAATTAGTGATTCAGCTGAAATGCGGGTGACATATTTTATAAACTAAACATATAATGTATATATTACATACATATTTATTATTTATATGTAAATCTTTGATCCATCAATGGAACATCTAGCCATTTGCAAAATAATAAAATCAATCATCTTTGATACGTTTGGCCAACTTTCAGTCATCTGAAATTCACAGCTTTACACATATTTTTCCATTTTGTCATTATGAAAGCACATTTTTTCCAGGTAGGAAATAACTACATGTTTTATTTAATGATTTGTTGTTTGATTTATAACTTTCAAACAATTAGACAATTGGCATTTGGGACTCCGTTTGTTCTTGTGCCCCAGGCTCTGCACATGTAAAGGAAAAAAGATGAACACTCTCATATGCCTGTAACCCAGAGATCAGCCTCTGTACTGCAAATATCCCTTGATAAAGAATCTCTGAAACAATCTAGTGTTTGCTTTGACTGGAGAGGCCTTGATCTCTTTCTTGTCCCTAGACTAGTGTAAGGTGAAATGATAACTCTTCATTCTTCCTTTAGGCTTCTGGTCTCCCATGACCAATGCAAATACTTGCTGAGAGGAGAAGGAAATGGAGCTGAGAAGAGGAGTACTTTTATTTTTTTAATTCACTTTCTCCCTTTTGTTACTCAAATAATCAAATAAATTATTGCATAATAAGAACAATAACTACTTATAGAGTAAGTGAATCTCGAAAGGTTTCCCAACCCAGAATGGAGATAACACTTTCCATCATTATGCAGACTTTCACTTCTCATTTTTTCCTTTTCCTTCACCAGCCCAAATGAAGGGTTCAGAGCTAGAAGGAGGATATTACTGTTCCCAACACAAAGAAATGGTCAAGGTTTGAGATGATGGAAGTGCTAATTACCCTGATCTATCACTATATATTATATGTATCGAAACATAGTAATGTAGCTCATGAGTATGTACAATTATTATTAGTCAACTTAAAAATGAAAAAGAAATTGGGACCCTTACAATGACTTTCCCTTTACTCTTGCTCATCATTCTTAATTCCGGATAGCCTCAAGAAAAGCTTAGAAATTTGTTTTTTCTTCTATCTCAGTCTGCATCAAATTTTTAGGCAAGGTTTCTACCTACCAATGTTCTTTGTGAGTTTGGGGGTAGGGAGACAGTGCAGAGATTTATTTTCTCACTTTTATAAATCATTATGGATTTTGTTCAATTTTCCAGATTAGTGTAACGCAACCAAAATAAAGAGCATAGTTGTTTTTGTTTGTTTGTTTGTTTGTTTTTCTCTTGCTGCCCACATTTCTAGCCCTCTAGATCCACATAATCCTGCTGCTGGCCTAATACTGCTTGAGGCTGGCAAATTCACTATTTCTTGTAGAGCAAAACATTGCCTTGAACAGAATGGGTGCCTGCCAGATGACCTACTGCAAATCTGGATTTACTGGGAGCTGATGAAGCTTACACCCATGTCTATTTCAAAAGCCTGGGAAGGCCCTGGCCATCTATTAATATACTTAAACTGTTGCTAATTTCCCACTGAAAGAACTCTTGCCCACTGTGCAAACCCACCCAGCATGATAAGGTCATGGGCAGTAGACTGCATCATGGTATAATGGTTTCATAATTTGTATTTTTGGTCATTCATAGCAAATAGTTATTAAATGCTTACATATCTAATTTTACATGCATAATTTGTATTCTTTATCTTAAAGAATGTCTCCCATAATATATACAGTTCTGGCCCCATAAAACCCAGATTCCTCCCAGAATTTTGTTGCCAAATGCTAGGGTTTTGGCCTAGGCCTTGTTGCTCACTGCACAGAAAACCAATCACTGAGATAACAAGTTGATATGGTTTAGCTGTGTCCCCACCCAAATCTCATCTTGAATTCCCACATATCGTTGGAGGGACCTGGTAGAAAGTAATTGAATCATGGGGACAAGTGTTTCCTGTGCTGTTCTCATGATAGTGAATGAGTCTCATGAGATCTGATGGTTTTATAAAGAGGAGTTCCCCTGCTACAAGTTTTCTCTTTGCCTGCTGCCATCCATGTAAGACATGACTTGCTCCTCCTTGCCTTCCTCCATGATTGTGAGGCCTCCTAGCCATGTGGAACTATAAATCCATTAAACATCTTTCTTTTGTAAATTGCTCAGTCTTGGGTATGTCTTTATCAGCAGTGTAAGAACAGACTAATTCACAAGTATTGCCAAGGAAGAAGGCTTTATTGCAAGTGACATCAAAATTAGGATAATTTTGTCCCCAGAAAATGGGGGCAAGTTTTAAATCCATTCTTAATGGATGCTTAGTAAATGTTGGGTGCAAGAATGAATAACCTTCCACAATCAGATACATTTCAATTAAATTTCAATAAAATTTCAATTTGTCTGATATAATATCTTAAAGTTCAATTTGCCTGAAATAATATCTTAATTTTATTTACAATGTAAGGTAGCTAAATGAAATGTCTGAATCTTTGAGAAACAATAATATATTGGAAAGAGGTCAATAAAAGCATGCACTTTAGAGTCAGCTAGAAATGGACTTACATCCTTTCTGCTGGTCGTCTATACCTGATCAAGTGTTTAATTTCCTTGAGTCTCATTTTTCCCATCTGTAAAATGATGATGATATACTTCCTTTGCAGAACCATGCTGGAGATTAAATGTGATGATATATGGGTACCACCAAATCAGACTGCTGAATATGCAAAAGGCATTTGAGGAGCATTAGGAGGCATAGTGTGGAGGCTGAACACACAGACTCTGAAATCAGATTACCTAGTTTAAATCCTCACTCTGCAGCTAGTTAGCTACACAATCTGGGACAAATTGTTTAACCTCTCTCTGCCTCCCTGTCCTCATCATTAAAATGAAAATAAAAGTGATATCAATATTAGAAGGTGGTTATGAAGATTAAATGAGTTAATATTTCTGTAGCACCAAGAACTTGCCTTTGGCATCTAGGATGCTATATAAATATATATTAAATTGTGAGCTTTTTATTTATTGAAAATCTTTATTTCACTAGACCAGAACTGTTCTATTAGGTACATGCTATAGAAGAATAACCATAGCATTATCTCCGAAAATGTGGGAAGCTTGTTCTAATTAAATCCACATTCCATTGTTTGGGTTTCTTGTAGCTGCAGATTTGTAGACAACTTCCTGAAAAGCCAACATTTTGAGTCTATGGTAACGTGCTCTGTCTTGTTCCTATACATCCAAACTCCAATTATACTACTTGGTTACTACCTTCAAAAGTATTTTGGTAACAGTTGAACAAAAGAGTTCCAAAAATATACAAATATTGTTTTCTCTGGAATCCAAGAGAGTTTAATTAAAATGCCAACATGATCAAGCAGGCTAAGAATGTTTTCTAATTATTTCAATTAAGAGTCGGGAAGATTTGATTAATATTATACTGAGTGCTTGGGGCTCTGGCAAATCTGTATATTTTCATTTCGTTATTCATCTCTAGTATATCCTATTAATTATCTTTCTTTCTCTCTGCCTTTTTCTTCTTCAATGAAATCATTTTTTTTTTCAAACGATCTCCAAAGCTTCTTCCTTAGAATAGTAAGAATTATTTTAAGTGCTACAGTTAATTTTAGTCAAAACTTTCAATACCATTTGAGTTAATTCATATCTCAGATTCTTCATATAAAAGGAATATGTGAGTTTTAAAAAATAGAGCTTTCCCAAGCTTGAGATAATTTACTGTGTAATTCAGTGTCTACCAGAGAATTAAAATGATTATTTATGTTCCCCA
>NW_016804139.1:3222465-3224933 GCF_001698545.2 Rhinopithecus bieti
GNGAAAAGCATACTTCTTTCTGGGTAGATGACAGGCCTCAGTGAAATAATTCACATAAAATATTCAGTCAATGCCTGTACACCTATGAGCTGGGGCTCAGCAAATGGTTATATCTATTTCAAAACCAGACTAAAAAAAATTTTTTTTAACCATTTCTATCTATTGATATCTCTTCTCTTTCAAACTTTTACTTTAACAATTAACATAGAGAAGAGATAACCCACAGAACGGGAGAAAATATTTGCAAACCACACATCTGATAAGGGGTTAATATCCAAAATATATAAGAAATGCAAACAACTCAATAGCAAGAAACTGAAAAAAAAAAAAAAAAAACTAATTCAAAAATGTGCAAGAAGTCAGGCGCAATGGCTCACGCTTGTAACCCCAACATTTTGGGAGGCTGAGGTGGGCGAATTGCTTGAGCCCAGGAGTTTGAGACCAGCCTGGGCAACATGGTGAGGCCCCATCTCTGCAAAAAAATAAAAAAACAAAATTAGCCAAGTGTGGTGGCTGGTGGCTGTGGTCCCAGCTACTCAGGAAGCTGAGATAGGAGAATCGCTTGAGCCTGGGAGGTCAAGTCTGCAGTGAGCTGAGTTTAAGCCACTGCCCTCCAGTACTCCAGCCTGAACAACAGAAAAGACTCTCTCTCTCTCTCTCTCAAAAAAACAAAAACAAAACACTTACACAAACATTTCTCAAAAGAAGACATACAAATGACCAACAGTATCACTGATCATTAGGGAAATGCACATCAAAAATACAGTGAGATACCACCTCACGCCTATTAGAACAGTTTTTATAAAAAAGATACCCGAAAAGAAGTGCTAGCAAAGATGCAGAGAAAGGGAAATTTGTGCATTGCTAATGGAAATGTAAATTAGTGCAGTCATTATGGAAAATGGTATGGAGGTTCTTCAAATAAATAAAAATAGAACTACCATATGATCTGACATTACCACTTCTGGGTATACAGCCAAAGGAATTGAAATCAGTATGTTAAAGAAATATCTGTACTCCCATGTTCATTGAAGCATTATTCACAATAGACAAGGTATGGCATCAACCTAAGTGTCCATCAATGGATGAATGTTTAGAGAAAATGTGGTATACATACGTGACGGAAAACAATCCAACCTTTAACAAGAAGAAAATTCTGTTATTTGAAACAATGTAGATAAGCCTGGAAGACATTATGCTAAGTGAAATAAGACAGACACAGAAAGACAAATACCATATGACTTCACTCATATGTGGAATCTAAAATTGCTGATTTCATAGAAGCACAGAGTAGAAGGATGGTTACCAGGGTCTGGGGAGGGGCAGTGAGGAGCAAGGAAATGGGAAGTTATTTGTCAAAGGTTACAAAGTTTCAGATAGGAGGAATAGTTTTGAGATCTATTGCATGCAGTGTGACTAGAGTCAATAATAATACTTTGCATATTTTGAAACAACTAAGAAAGTGAATTTCAAATGTCTCACCACAAAAAAAATGCTTATTTTTTTTTTGTGCTGGGCATGCTGGCTCACGCCTGTAATCCCAGCGCTTTGGGAAGCAGAGGTGGGTGGATCACCTGAGGTCAGGAGTTCTAGAGCAGCCTGGCCAACATGGTGACACTCCATCTCTACTAAAAATACAAAAAATTAGCCCAGCATGGTGGCGGGCAACTGTAATTCCAGTCACTCTGCAGGCTGAAGCAGAAGAGTCGCTTGAACCCAAGAGGTAGAAGTTGCAGTGAGCCAAGATCACCCCACTGCACTCCAGCCTGGGCAACAGGAGCAAAACTCTGTCTCCAAAGAAAAAAATAAATAAACAAGTAAGGTGATGGATATTTTAATTAGCTTGATTTAATTTTTCCACATCATATACATACACCAGAACACCATATTGTACTCCATAATGTATACCTTTATGATTTGTCAATTAAAAATAATCTTAATTTTCTAAAACTTATACCTCACTTCCATGCTTATAATATATAACAGTGTTTCTTAATAAAATGTTTGTAAGTATTTTTCCATGATTCCTTTAAATTTTACTATTCACTTGCTTTTAAATTTGCGCTTATAAAAAGGACCCTTTCCTTCCCTCAGTGAAACAGACTTTTATACACTAAATGTGCTTTGAAATCAAGCTTCTCTAAATATGAAATCTTTATCATTTGCAAACTGTTTTTAAGGAATTTCCTCCTATTTTATTTTATCAGCAGCTGCTACATCTACAAACAACAAAAGTATTAAACCACAATTTTTCCTTAACCATGAATTATTGACAACATAAAAAGGTTACATAATTGATGTTTCTTTATAGATTCTTAACAATTTTGTTTCTTTTTTTTTTTTTATACTTCAAGTTCTAGGGTACATGTGCATAGCCTGCAGGTTTGTTACATATGTATACTTGTGCCATGTTGGTGTGCTGCACTCATCAACTCGTCAGCACCCATCAATTCATCATTTATATCAGG
>NW_016804139.1:3229546-3310690 GCF_001698545.2 Rhinopithecus bieti
CTAGGCTACTCAGGGGTCAGGGACCCACTTGAGCCCGCAGTCTGTCCCTTCTCAGATCTCAACCTCCGTGTTGGGAGATCCACTGCTCTCTTCAAAGCTGTCAGACAGAGTCGTTTGCGTCTGCATAGGTTTCTGCTGCTTTTTTTGTTGTTGTTATTTAGCTGTGCCCTGTCCCCAGAGGTGGAGTCTACAGAGACAGGCAGGTTTCCTTGAGCTGCTGTGTGAACAATTTTGTTTCTAAGAAATAAACATCTTGTACCACAGCCTCCTGAACACCCAACAATTAAAGTAAAACTCAGACAATCATTTTGGAAAGAATATAAAATTATGTTTAAACTTCAAAGTTACTTGGAATTAAGAACGTGAGAAAGAAAATTTGAAAGCAACAATCAGTTGAACTTCACTGCGTCTCATCTTTGTCCCTTTGTGATGGTGCTTAATTTTAACTACATAAATTGCATTCAGGATGCATGAGCTCCTTTATCTAATCACAGGCTGCCAAGAATCTGTTTAGACATTCACCTGGGTTAAGATGCATATTATTGCTCTTCAGTTTGGAAAATGAAGCTTCGGACAGAATCCATTATCTGTGCATGTTGGTTTGCCTGAGCAATTGTTTCCCAAATGCCTATTAATTTTAATTTTATTATTTTTAGCTCTCTCCACCTGGGTCTGTGTGTCCTGAGTCATAGCTCAGTCCTTGGGTAAAAATATCTGTGACAAGTTGTCAGGTCTTGAAATGGGTTTCCAGGGTCTCAGATTGTGTAACCTTGGGATATCTTGACCTCCCAGTGAGTAATACTGGGTAGCAATCAATGGAGGCCTTCCAAATGTCTTCTCATTATACACAGAGTTCCCACAAGTCTTGTTCCCCAAAATGCTTAGAAATAAGAGCAGCCTGTGGTCACAAAATTGGGAAAAACTGAATACCATAGCCCCTGTGGAGAAGCAAGTGGTACATCAGTGACCATGTTAAAGTCCTGAAAAGGCATAAAACAGTCTAACTTTGTTTAACCCCACACTTCCTAAATGTATTTGAGCATGCTACCTTTTAAAGAAAACAGCCAGAAAGACTTTTTCCTCTTTCCTCTTATCTGTTTTTCAAGCTTCTGCAATAAACAACTAATACTAAAAAAGAAAGCAACACATGCGTGGAAAATGCAAGAGTTAAAATTGCCATATTAATAGACTAGAACGCCTGTGAGCAGTCCGTAAGACCCGGATTTTCCTCATCACATTTTTTCCATACCTGAAGTCCAGGAAAATTCACAATCTCTGACCTATTTGTCGTTAGAGCAGCATTTTCGAAGTAGACTCTATAGACCATTAGTTCCCAGAGATATTAGTGAAACTTTCACAAAAAAGAATTTCAGTGTAAAAACATTTGGGATGTGCAAAGTTGTGACTGGACATCTCAGAAACTTTAATATTGTGATGCACATTGTGCATTTCCAAAAGGGACAGATTTACTGTGTTTTATCAAATGTATTTGATCCTTGTGTTAGTAATACCCTGAGTTACTTTTTTCTATCAAAATCAGGTTGGAGAACACTGATTTACAATTTTAGCTGGAGAAGTGTTTGAAAACACGGGGATAACATGGATTAAAACGCTTTTCAGCAGTTGACCTAAGACCTTGGCTGAACTCTGAGGTTTCGCCAAAGGAAAAAATATGTAAAATTGTTTGCATTCATTGCCAGATATAGCTTGGAAACTCAGGGACTTTGATTTTAAATGTTAAGGAAAGGTAGGTAAATTAGATACATAGACAGATAGATACATACGTACATAATCATAATGATAATGGATTTTTCACATGTATAACCAAAATACATTTTCCTGACTAAATGAAATGTTGTGTGTGTGTGTGCGCGCACGCGTGTGTGTGTGTGCACATTTCCTTTCATTTGGTCAACCAATATTTATTCAGCATCAGTTCTGTTCCAAAAAGAGGTGCCATACTAAACATACTAAACATACAAAAGTGCTTAGGTAAGTCCATGACCTCTGAAATTTTAGTTTCATTGACAAGCAAGCCATGCAAATAAACCCAATAATACTATGACAACTGTAGGGACAGAGCTACATCTAAAGAGCCATGGGAACCTAGAAAGGGACTCAGAGCTTACAGAGACGAGGTTCAGGAAAGGTTTCTTAGAAGAGCAAATTCCTGAGCTAAGACCTCTAACTCCTGTTCCATCCAGTTCCCACCATTGCTTCCACTCGAAGATCTTATAAAGCATGAAACTGCATCCTATAAATTTAATTTTCTTTTTATAGTTCTGACAACAGTTTGACAACAAATGGCAATCTTTTCAAATTTTCATTGAAAATTTGAATTCTGTGTTTACACAGTGGAAATAAAAGTGTCATTAAAATAAAAAATGTGACCTACTGTGCTTAATATAGTAGAAGAAATTATCACTAATGAAGATAAAAAAATAATATTGGCCCCAAGAATGAGGTGGAACTATCATTCAGATCATCCATGTTGAAGAAATACTGAAGATCCTCTTTTTCTGCTGACTGCAATCTGCTACTGAATTGAACCTTTGAACCATTGAATCATTAATTTTTAAAAATCACATTTTGCCAGCCAATTACTCAGCATTCCATGACATGATCAATGATGTTAAAGGTTTCCAGCTCATTGTATTAATCAATTAAACACAGAATATAAACAAAAAACAACTGTCAGCTGATCTGGATCCACAGCAGATGAACTGCTGTTGAAAACAATTAGTAATGAAATAATGCTTGAATACTAAGGGCAAAGGCCTAATTGATTTTTCAAAAGTAAGAACACTTTAAATGCTCAATTAGTTAATAATTTGCCTACTAATTGATTTCTTCAAGGTGTCTGACTGGCAAAATTGAGAAAGGTTCTATAATCACTATCCTTCTACAAAAAGCTTGTTTCTAGGCATCTAGGAAGGTTAGAAAATCAGTTTAGACTCCCGTTAATATTGTAGAAAACTTTCTCCAAGGATAAAAAAGCTACTATCATCAACAAAGAAATTATCAACTAATAAAACTCTGGGGAGCACTTCAAGAAACCAACTAATTTCATGAAGAATATTAGAAAAGTAAATAGGAAAAATAATAAAATGATGCAAATATCTATTAGAAATAACAGACATTTACCAAATGCAAAAGGACAGGTTTGAGACTGACAGACTTGTGATTAAAATGTGTTTAATTGCAGGAAATGAACTAAATAAAGAGAAATGAACATACAAAGATGCTAAGAATTCTTCTAATTACATTGTATTCCCTAATTCTATATTTTCACTTGTTAAATCAAGTTTAGCCTAAAGCTGTCTCCTTACAATATTTTAAGTTCAGCCTAAAGATTTCTCTGTATGTAGTGAACTATAACCTAAATAAAGGCATAAGCCGACTATAGCCCACACTTGCGCCAATCACCGAGTTTTGGGCAAAGGGGGCCAACTGTTCCAACTGCATTCAAATAAGGCAATGGCTGAGCTGTAACCAACCCAGCTGTTTCTGTACCGCACTTCCATTTTCTCTATCTCATTTTCTTTTTCCTGTCCATGAATCTCCTTCCACCATGTGGCTGTTCTGGAGTCTCTCCGAGCCTACTCTGGTTAAGGAGGCTGTCGAATTAGCAAATTGTTCTTTGCTCAGTTAAACTCTGTTAAATTTAATTTGGCCAAGGATTTTCCTTTAACCCACTGTACAGGGCAGGGTACATGACCTTTGGTCATGCACGTGATGAATGTTATGTGCATGATATAATAGAGATGATGGAGTTGGGATATTGCCCCGCCCAAATGTAATCCCCAGTGTTGGAGGTGGGACCTGGTGGGAGGTGACTGGGTCATGGGGGCAGATTTCTCATGAATGGTTTAGTCCCATCTTTTTGGTTCTGTCCTCAGGATAGTGAGTTCTCCTGAGATCTGGTTGTTTAAAAGTGTATGGCATATCCCCCCGTCTCTTGATCCTGCTTTTACCATGTGATGTACCTGCTCCCCCTTCATCTCCCACCATGATTACAGGTTTCCTGAGGCCTCCCCTGAAGCCAAGTAGAAGAGAGAGCCATGCTTCCTGAAAAGCATGCAGAATGGTGAGCCAATTAAACCTTTTCTTTTACAAGTTACCCAGTCTCATGTAATTTCTTTATAGCAATGCAAGAACAAACTACTACAATAAATTATAGATACTAAAAAAAAAAATCTGAAAGCATCTTGAGAATAGATTACAATGCTCACAGTATGAATATTAGTAGCTAACATTTATTGGACACCTCTATTTGCCACTTCGCTAAGTATTTTACATAGATTAACTCATTTACTCCTCAGAAATTTCTATGAGAAGCGAAATGTCTTTCCAGCTGGTAAACAGTATGTCTAGTATTTGAATCCAGAAAATCTGGTTTCAGGATCCATGTTCCTAACTTCCTTATTATCCTTTATCAAACCATGCCCTGTTTTAGCACTTTACATAGGTTTTCTTACTTAATCTCACCACAGTCCTATTGTTAGATACTCTGTATTAGATACTACATACTGACAAACAATTCTAATTGAATAATTTGCTCAAGGGTCACTGGACCAGTATATAGTCACTTAGAAATTTACAGGACTGATATCAGAATACATGGTCTTTGGGCACAGGTATGAACAGACAGGTTGAGTCTTCCCACTAAGTAGCTGGTGACCTTTGATTTTTAATTGCTCCTCACTACTTCACTTTCCCCTCCCTTCTCCCCCAGTTTGAACCCAGCCACCTGACTTCACTTGTTTTCAGGGGTGCTATAAAAGGTTTTAATAAGCACAGATCGAACATAAAAATTACTAAGTAGGAAGATATTTGCACTGGTAGAAATATACATATATGTTTATGTGTTTAAATATTCTAAGTTTAGTGTAAGTTCCCTTATATGAAGACCAAAAATCTAACAAAAAAAGAAACGATGTTAGCTAAAAACATCAAGCATGCATTAGCTGCTCAGCTAATGACCAGGAAATGATTTCCACTTAAAGAACCACATGGCAAGGTGGGATCCAGTGGACCAAGAAGCTGGAGAGAGGAGGCACATGGGAGTCCACTAAGTGTAGGATCCAGACCGGAGACCAAGAGCTCAGGTTTTGGTCTCTAATTCCATAGTCACCCTCAGTGGGCAGCAGTTTCTCCAGTCAACACCAAATGATCCAAGGCCCTACGAAAAGGTTGCAAGCCTTTTCTTCTCCCCTTTCCTATCTTTTTGTTTATCCCTTTGGTAAATAGAGATGCAGATAGAGCGAAGCAATCAACAGAGTTTAAAGAATCAGGAGCTCTTCTTGGTTTATTCCTAAATAATCTTGAGTTGAAATTGTATGATATTAATAAAAGATACGATGCTTGATTAAGGTTTTAAGATTCTAACCCCAGGTCCTACTTTTTTCTTATTATAAAATTGGAAATCAACATTCTTACTGCCTTCTGTCAATGTGTGGATCAATAAGATAATGCATCCAATGTGACACCTGGCAGGTGTCAGTTCCTCCTTCCTTCCTGCCCATCCCCTGTAGCACCATCAGCTCTCCTTCCCACTTAACTTCCTCATTGCATGGAAGAGAAAATCATGGTATCCAAGTGTTGAAAGCCATCCCTCTCCATGCTCAAGTCTCAGTCACACAAATCAAATCCTCCAAGCTACACTTTTTCTCAACTTCTCTTCTCCCCATCTATAGTTATCTTTGGGTCACCCAGGCCTGAATAAAAACCTACAGTTCATTATCCTTTTTCCCTTTAATTCTGTCCCAGTGCAATTAGCTATAGGCATTGTTTGAGAGAAGGGATTATATCAAATAGAGAGAACAATGAGTTAACTGGCTTTGGAGTACCAAAATTGTTTTAGCAGTTAACTTATAGGCATCTAGGTTTTTCTTTTTTTTTCTTCTTTTTTTTAGTTTCCCTTTTCTCTCTCTTTATATAAAAAAAAAGTTGGATTTTATGTCTGCAAAGCCAAGCTTCAAAGGAATTGGGTCACAAAATGTATCTCCAAACAAAAGACCAAGGACTAAATAGTTGAGGAACCAAAATGTAATCTGGATTACTGAATGACAGTTTTCTTCTGAGAGAAGTATGCATTTCTAAGGAGATGTGGTAAGCAACGAGGGGAAGGTAAATAGGAAGTATGCTGAGTTTAGGAGAAATCCAAGAGCAGTGGGGCTTCAGCCAATAAAACACAGTTTGTAAAGAGTGTTAAGAAGATGTCACCAGGACAACCAGTGGCAGCACCAATACCCTGAAGCAGTATCAGGAACAGTGGCATGATATATGCAGGCAGAGAGAACCTAAGCCTACACTCAGGCTTTTGTCAGCTCCAAGGACCATGAAAAAAAAAAAAACATCCATAAGTGTGTCATGATCCTGAGAGGATCAGGGAAGTATATGAGAGGAGACACCAAACCAGAAAAGACCTTGCATTGGATTAAGCAGATCTTCGGTAAGTGCATTAATCTGTTACTAGCAAGGATGGAGAACTACACAGATTTTTCTTCATGTAGAATGGCAGTTCAGGACAGTGTTCACACATGTCATTTTTTCCTTTAAAATTTTTTTTATGTTGCCAACAATCATATTGAAAAAAAGCTCGGCCGGGCGCGGTGGCTCAAGCCTGTAATCCCAGCACTTTGGGAGGCCGAGACGGGCGGATCATGAGGTCAGGAGATCGAGACCATCCTGGCTAACACGGTGAAACCCCGTTTCTACTAAAATACAAAACTAGCCGGGCGAGGTGGCGGGCGCCTGTAGTCCCAGCTACTCGGGAGGCTGAGGCAGGAGAATGGCGTAAACCCGGGAGGCGGAGCTTGCAGTGAGCTGAGATCTGGCCACTGCACTCCAGTCCGGGCGACAGAGCGAGACTCCGCCTCAAAAAAAAAAAAAAAAAAAAAAAGAAAAAAAGCTCAACATCTCTGATCACTACAGAAATGCAAATCAAAACCACAATGAGATACCATCTAACACCAGTCAGAAAAACTATTAAAAGTCAAAAAATAACAGATACTGTTGAGTTTGTGAAGAAATAAGGAACATCTTAGTGGGAATGTAAATTAGTTCAACCATTGTGGAAGACAATGTGGTGATTCCTCAAGACAGAAATACCTTTCAACCCAGCAATCCTATTATTGAGCATATGGCCAAAGGAATATAAATCATTCTGTTATAAAGACACATGCATGCATCTGTTCATTCCAGCACTATTCATGATGGCAAAGACATGAAATCAACCCAAATGTCCATCAATGATAGACTGGATAAAGAAAATGTGGTATATACACACCATAGAATACTATGTAGCCATAAAAAAGAATGAGATTATATCCTTTGCAGGGACATGGATGGAGCTGGAGGCCATTATCCATAGTAAACTAACACAGGAACAGAAAACTAAATACCGCATGTTCTCACTTATAAATGGGAGCTAAATGATGAGAACACATGGACACATAGAGGCGACAACACACATTGGGGCCTTTCAGAGGGTTTGGGTTGGGAAAAGGGAGAGGATCAGGAAAAATAATGGGTACTAGGCTTATTACTTACCTGATGAAATAATCTGTACAACAACCCTCCATGACACAAGTTTGTGTAAGTAACAAACCTATACTTGTACCCAGAACTTGAAATAAAAGTTAAAAAAATATGTATTTTTATACCTAACTTTATGGTCTGTAAACCATTATGCCCTCCACAGTGGAAAGGGTTTAATTCAAGGGCTGTTTAAGCCTCTCCACATCCACCAAAATGAATTGGAAATTTTGTTGCAATGAATAGTCCATCTGGCTGCTATAACAAAGTAACATAAACTGAGTCAACAGGAATTTATTTCTCACAGCTCTTGCGGCTGGGAAGTCCAAGATCAAAGTGCTTGTATCTGATGAGAACCTGACTTCTGATTCATAGACGATGCTGTTGAGCTGTGTTCTCAGAACGTAGAACAGGGAAATGAGCTCTCTTGGGGCTCTTTCTTCCTTTCTTTCTTTTCTTTTCTTTTTTTTTTTTTTGAGACAGAGTCTTGCTCTGTCGCCTGGGCTGGAGTACAGTGGCGCAATCTCGGCTCACTGCAACCTATGCCTTCCAGGTTCAAGCAATTCTCCTACCTCAGCCTCCCGAGTAGCTGGGATTATACGCACACACCACCATGCTCAGCTAATTTTTGTATTTTTTTAGTAAAGACGGGCTTTCACCACGTTGACCAGGCTGGTCTCAAACTCCTGACCTTGTTATCCACCCGCTTCGGCCTCCCAAAGTGCTGGCATTACAGGTGTGAGCCACCGTGCCCAGCCAGGACTCTTTCAAAAAGGCACTAATTCCATTTATGAAGGTTCTGCCCTCATGACTTAATCACCTCCCAAGCTTCTGTCTTCTAATATCATCACCTTAGATGTTAGGACTTCAACATATAAATTTTAAGGGATCATAAACATTTAAACCATACAATTGACTAACACTGAAGTCAACTTGCGTATTTTTAGTATGTCAAAAATAAAAATATTTTGTGGAACACATCCACGTTTGTAATAGTATTGTTCACGATAGCCAAAAGAGATAGAAGCAACCCAAATGTCTACCAGTGGATGAATGGATAAGCAAAATATTCATTTCTTTTTCAGAAATATCCTTTCTTTTTCAGGTGGAATCATATTCCATCGTATGTATATACATATTCCATTGTATATCTATATGCAATGTATCCATATACAACATATATCTATATACAATATCAATATACAACTCACATACTATAGAATATAATTCCATTTGAAAAAAGGAGGAAATTCTGACACATTCTACAGCATAGATGAACCTTGAGGACACTACATTAAGTGAAATTAGCCAGTCACAAAAGGACAAATACTCTGTGATTCACTTATATGAGGCGTCTAGAGGTCTAGAGTAGTAAAATTCATAGAGATAGGAGAGTAGAACGGTGGTTGCCAGGGTTAGGGGTAGCAGGAAATTAGGAGTTATTTAATGTTTAATGGATATGGAATAGAGAGTTATTTAGTGTTTAAGGGCTATCGAGGCTCAGTGTTGCAAGATAGATAAGAAGAGTTCTGTGGGTGGATAGTAGTAGCGATGGTAGCACAAAAATGTGAGTGTGCTTAAACACTCACACTGTTAAACAGTACACTTAAAAAAGTTAAGATAGTAAATTTTATTTTATCATAATTTTAAAAAGAATTAAGGCAGGGAAGTATTTTGTGGAAATACAAGGAATTTCTCTTGTCTCTTATCTATACAGCTTCTTCATATAAATATTTAAAATATAACACTCCTTTATGCAAGTAAGTTATAAGACTACCCAGGGCTGTATAACTGACAAATTCATACCCAGTTCTTCTGAGTTCAAACCTGGTGTTCTCTCCATCGCACTCTAATAAACATACCCTTGAGTATATGGGAGCAAATAGCACTTACACAATCATACAAATATAAGTACTATATATACACACATATACACACACACACATATATATATACACACATATATATAATTAATTCTAAGGATTTGATCTTACGCAGTGTGTGTAGTTCTTATTAGCAGACAAAATAAACGCATTTTGCTGAGCATTTTAATGTTACCTTCGATCTGTGAATTTCAGATCAATTTATTTGTAAATAAACATTGTTTTCAGTGTCTTTGATGTCCAATTATTCTACTAAGTCTACTTACAGACTTTGTTCTTTGAAATAGTAAATCAAGTTTACTAAGTATTTAAAACTAAGTGGTTTGTTTTTATTCTAACTCTAAACCAACAGAAATTAAATCCTTGTCTGCTTCTTAAAAAGTATATATAAATTTTACGTGCTGCCCATTCTTATCGAAGCCTAATAAAAATCTGTTTATTCTATGCATATATAAAATTGGAAATAGATGACTTTCATTAAATTTAAAAATTATTTTGATATTATACAGTATTTGGACATCATTAAAAAGGACTCATAAATTCCAACAAACTAAAAGCTTATATTTAAAGTGGCACAATGAATAAACATGTATTTATGATTGTTTATTTAAGAACGTATTTTATTACATTTTGCATTCATTTGAGGTTTTATTTTGCTGTGGACTTAAAAGGAAATAGAATCGTTTTTCCCCCTCAGTCATACTTGGAAGAGAAGCAGCGTTTTATGGTAGAAAGAGTGTTCGCATGGAAATTGGGCATTCAGGTACTTCTGCTATGCGAATTTGAACAGGTCATTTCACCTCCCTTGAACTCATTTTTCTTCCCAATAAGGTAAAGCACTGAGAGTAGTTGGACTCTCAGCTTTTCCAACTTTTACATTCGAAGACTCAATGCTTCTGGGACTTTGATGTGCATATCAGGTGTATTGGGTGTACCCAACACACCTCATACCCAGAGTCAACTTATTATCCTTCCTTTAACCAACTTGCACTAAACCAGCTTGAATCAATTTATAATTCCTGAGGGACTTTATTATTAATGATGATGATCATGACAGTTAAGATTTCTTGAGCACACACTATGTGCCAGGCAGCATTTGCAGTACATTGCTTTTAAAACCAACGTTTTTGTAATTATCCAACAAAATTTTGTCATTATCCTAATTATCCAACCCCCAACTTAATACCCAGGCTCTTTTCAGCTCTCCAAATTATAAGATGGACTCTATCTCCCCACCTTTTGAATCTGGGCTGGCCTTGTGGCATGCTTTTGTCAATAGGATGCCATGGGCATCATGGCGTGCCAGCTCTGAGCCTGGGCCTCCATGCTTGCTTTTGGAACTCTGCCACCACCATGAAAGTAAGCCCAGGGTAGCCTGCCAGAGATCAAAGAATACATGAAGCAGAGGCTTTTTCTAGTCACAGCTCCAGACATGGGAGAGAGCCTCACCATGATTAGCAGAGCTTCCCAGCTGGACCCCAGCTGGCCAGAGATGCATGAGTAAGGCCTGTGAAGCCCAGCACATTTCAGCAGAACCACCAAGCTGAAATAATAAATGGTTATGGTTCTAAGCCACAAGTTTTGGTGAGGCGTGTAATGCAGCATTCTCGTGTCAACAGATAACTGTCGCTCTGCTCTAAACACATCATCTAGTTTGCTCGTTTACTCCCCATGACAGCCTATACAAGAGGTATTATCATCCCACTTTAAAGACAAGGAAATGATGGCACAGAGAGATTGACAAATTTGCCCAAGATCACAAAGTTACTATATTTTACAAATGAGAAAATACCATTGATTATAATATGCACCGTTATACACTGCTAAGAAAGAAAAACAATGAGACTTAAAAAAATGCATCCTAATTTGTTATGTAAAAAAAGTGGGGGAAAAAAAGGACATCTTAGAACAGATGAAATATGGGAGTAAGTGGTGGGGGCTAGCCCTTTGGGTTGGGAAGTTTCATTTATTTGAAATAATTTGACATACTTAAGCATCTAATTTGTTATGTAAAAAAGGTGGGGGAAAAAAGGACATCTTAGAACAGATGAAATATGGGAGTAAGTGGTGGGGGCCAGGCCTTTGGGTTGGGAAGTTTCATTTATTTGAAATAATATAAGATACTTAAACATTTAACTGGTAGTTTGGGAATTGTATGCACCTTTTACAGTTTTCTAGAATGTCAGATGATGTGCAAGGAACTTGCTCGTCTTAAAAATTGTTGTTAGTGGCCGGGCACGGTGGCTCAAGCCTGTAATCCCAGCACTTTGGGAGGCCGAGACGGGCGGATCACGAGGTCTGGAGATTGAGACCATCCTGGCTAACACGGTGAAACCCCGCCTCTATTAAAAAATACAAAAAACTAGCCGGGCGAGGTGGCGGGCACCTGTAGTCCTAGCTACTCAGGAGGCTGAGGCAGGAGAACAGTGTGAACCCGGGAGGTGGAGCTTATAGTGAGCTGAGATCCGGCCACTGCACTCCAGACTGGGTGACACAGCGAGATTCTGTCTCAACAACAACAAAAAAAATTGTTGTTAGTGCCCTGGGCTTTTATGTCTTTCTCTGCCCACTTCTGGGCATGTTGCTGAATCCCTTATGCTCTAACTAGAACTCCTCTTCTTTGCCGTATACTTCATTTCCTGCATTATTTCATTAACATTTTCTCTTCCCAAATCCCTCTCTGGTTGGTTGGTCTTCTAAAAATTCCTCCAATTTATCTATGTCTCTTAAAAGAAATTAGATGCTCACTTACTAAATATAGTATTAATGAGACCTAATCACTAGTGCTGAATTAGATTAATTACCTTGCTTGTTTTGAATGTGACACTCATTGATCAATTAATATTCCACATATGTGTGATCACCCCATTGTATTTCTGAAGACAGATTAATCTGACCATGCCTTTTGGAGGTAGATAGACCAAGATCAGATATTGCTTCCTTCTGCCACTTGCTATTTATATAACCTTGGACAAGTTACTTAATATCTTTGAGATCTAGTGTCCTCATATAAAAATGGATATGAGCACATTCCAGCGTGTATCATTCAGTATTTGTTCTGAGAAGGTGAATTAGTGGAGAGGGGAGAGGAGAGAGAGGATTCTATATATGATTAATTCCAAAGATTTGATCTTATGCAGTTGTGAGAGCCAATTAGATCATCAAGGTGAGGCTGAGGTTGGGCTATAGCCTGAAGTCATCAGGGCCAGCCCTCCAGAAGAGATGAACATGAAGGACAAATTGTAACCTGCAATGCTAAACAGAATCAACTAGAATGTTCTGGAAGCCATGTAGGTGTCTCACTATCTCCCAGCCTCCAGTATGAATGATAGGGGTGACCTGCTGGGTAACTTGCTCCCTCCATCACAGAGCTACACACACGCCTGGCCCACTCACCTGGCCCATGCTGGAGACCTTTTGAAGCTGAAGGATATGGCAATCGCTGGAGGTGTTCTAGATCTGGCTGCGTCCCCGAGCTGAAAGATGAACCACTTATCCACAGCAACATGCGTGAGCCACAGCAGTGCCTGGTGCCCTGCACTTAGTGCTGCCAGTTTCAGCAAATAAAAATAGAGAATGTCCAGTTACATTTAGATCTGAGATAAGACACAAATAATTCTTAGGCACGTATAAATGTGTCCCAAATATTGCATACAAATATTCTTTTAATATAAATATGTGTCATGCAGTATTGGGACATGCTTATACTAAAAAAATTATTTTTGTTTATCCCCATTCAAACTTAATTAGGCATTCTGCATTTTATTGGCAATTCTAACTGCATTGGCTTTCAGGAAAAGATGATGGCTTCTACTTTATGTCTGACTTCCAATTCAAGTAGAAAAAAAGTGTCTTGTGGGCAAATCAAGACCACCATGACATATTATCTCAAGCCCAGTAGGATGGCCACTATCAATAGAAAACAAGTATCAATCATGATACAAAGAAATTGGAACCCTTGTGCACTGTTGATGGGATGTAAAATCATTCAGCCACTACAGAAAATGGTATGGAGTTTCCTCAACAAAAAATTAAAATAGAATTACCATATGATCCAGCAATCCCACTCCTGGGTATATTATTTCATATAAAGTGGAAAGGATTTGCTATCTTAACAGTTCCAGAACCCCTCTTAGTGAATAAGCTCTTTGGGAAAACATCTTGTAATAAGTTAAGAACCAAAGCGATATTAGAGCATGACCAAACCTCAAAAGAATTGAATGTTAAATGATTCTACCTAAAATAAAAAGAAAAATTTGATTGTCTTGGAAAACAAGGGAATGAGAAGTAAACTGGGGACAGAGAAACAAGGGGAAAAAGAGAGAAGTCAGCAAGATACAAAATTCTAGAGAAGAGCGAGGCTGGGTTCGGGGAGCTGAAGGACTTGCTTAGAGTCATGCCGTCTGACATGCCATTTGAATTTTGTCTTCTTAGTCAAATAGACTCTTCTCTGTTTCCTTCCACCTTCCACACACACACACACACCGTTCATTACCATCCTACCTACACCAGTCACAGGCTTCAGTTTTGCCTACTACATTCATGAATGGAGAGAGGGGATTGTTATTGTTGTGACTGTTTTCCAAGAAGCTGAGTGTCACCTTTGTGCACAAAACAGAGAAAGTATAAATTCAAAGGAAGAAGCAGCCACGAGAATAAAGGTACCTGGGAATTCGAACAAACCTAGAATAAGGTCATAGAGTTTGCCACACAGATTTCAGTCAAGATTAAGATAAATTTACCCAGTCCTCAAGGAATTAGAAGAATCCAGCTGACAGCTGAGATACTTTTTTTTTTTTTTTTTTTTGGTGTTAAAATGGCTTCTTCTTAGTAAAATGGTGGTCACAGCTGTTCCTTTTAAAGTGTCATTCTAATGTAGTCTCCCAATTTAAAAACTATTGTCATAATGTTTTCTAGGAATACACACACACACACACACACACACGCATACACACACCACACCCCTACCTAGAAAACATATTGTGGAAGAATTATATACCAAATTGCTCACGGTTATTTTGTGGAAATACAAGGCCTATTCAGTCTTAGCATTAATATATTTTGTGTTTTATAACTATAACTGAGATTTTATAACTAATATATATTGCTGTTGTAGTTGGAAAAAATGAATATTTGTAAAATCACTTGATAAAAGAAAATTTACAACTAAGTACCTCATCACAGTGAGAAATTTTAACATACTCCTTCTCAGCAATTGACAGCTAAAACAGACACACACACACACAACTGTATACATAGAGGGCGTTTAAACAATCCACTTAGAAAACTTGATCTAAGGAATACATGTAAAACGCTGCACTTGACAAGTACAGAAGACATTGAACGTTTATAAACATTTCACCGTGTACTAGACCATAAAGCAAATATCCACAATTTTTAAATAATAAGCATCACACAGACCACATTCCTTGATATAATTAAGATGTAAACCAATGACAAAAAAATTTCAGTAACCCATAAGAACAAAAATAAATTATAATTGAAATTAATAAGCAAAACTGTTCACAATAAAAATACTATGTAACAAACATTGTGAGAGACAGTTAAAGTGATGGTTACAGGGGGAATTTATAGCCTAATATGTATATATACAGGTTGAGTATTCCTTATCCAAAATGCCTGGGACCAGAACTGGTTCAGAATTAGAATTTTTTTCACATTTGGGAATATTTGCATTATATACTTACTGATAGAGCATTCTTAAACCAAAAATCTGAAATCCAAAATGCTCCAATGAGCATTTTTTTTTTTGAGTGTCATGTCAGTGCTCAAAAAAGTTTCAGATTTTGAGCATTTCAGATTTCGAATTTTTAGATTAGAGAGACTCAGTCAGTATTAGAAAAACAAAGAACTTGAAAATTAAGCTCTAAGCATCCAAAATAAGAAGGTAAAGAAAGAACTATGATAAGTTCAAAAGGATAAAAAGAAGAAAATAGCAAAGATAGGAAATGAAATTAATAAAATAGAAAACAAGTATACTGACATTCAATCCAGCCAAATGTAAGTTATATGCAACCAAACTAACAAAATTATGAACCACTGGAAAGATGGATCAAGAAAAAAAGAAAGAAACATGAAACAATACTAGAAATTTAAAGGAAACACAACTAAGGATGCATTAGGGATGAAAACACCACAAGGTTTTTAAAACTCTTGGCCAATAAATTTTAAAACTTAAATGAGAAGACAAACTCCTAGAAAATACTGAATTACTGGAGCTGACTCAAAAGAAATAGAAAACATAAATGATTAATGACATAAAATCACTCATTTTAAATATTTCCACCAAAAAGCACCACTTTCATTTTATGGTTGTGATCTGCCACATTGTAATTTCAATATTATACAATTTCTATGAAAGAATAAAAGGTGTGGAAACAATTCCCAAGTCATTTCCCAAGGTTAATATAACATTGACACAAATACTCCACAAGGACAGTACAAGCACAGAAAATTATAGACACATCTCACATATGAGCACAGACTCAAAACCCCCAAAACGATATCATCATGGCAAACCAAATACCAGAAATGAGTTAAAAAAAAAAAAAAAAAAAAAAAAAAAAAAAAAAAAAAAAAAAAAAAAAAAACACTGAAAATAGGTCATAACCAGTTTGGGTTTCTTATAAGACAGGAGTCTGGTTCAACTTTACAAAATCTTGTAATGAACCATTTCTGGTAATACGGTAGGCTGGGTTTGCATACTGACCCTTCCACTAAAACCAACAAAAGTTCAAAATAAGTCCGGGTGCAGTGGCTCATGCCTGTACTCCCAGCGCTTTGAGAGGTCGAGACGGGTGGATCACCTGAGGTCAGAAGTTCAAGACCAGCCTGGCCAACATGATGAAACCCCGTCTCTACTAAGAAAACAAAAATTAGCCAGGCGTGGTGGCGCAAGCCTGTAGTTCTACCTTCTCAGGGACTGAAGCAGGAGAATTGCTTGAACCCAGGAGGCAGAGGTTGCAGTGAGCCACTGCACTCCAGCCTGAGTGACAGAGTGATACTCTGTCTCAAAAAAAAGAAAACCAATAATAATAATTAAAATAACATTTTTAAAAGTCATCTTACAAGCATCAAAGGACTGGCGAGAAAGTAAGTAATGCTCTGACCAGAGATCAAAGAGAGGTGGATAACCCAGAGAGCAGAGGAGCACTTTAACGTGTGATGACCTTCAGCATGAAGGCATTAATTGAATCCTGTAGTTTAAAATACCAAATATTCTGTAGTTTAAAAATACCAAAGAAGAATAAGGAGATCTCTAATGATGGCTCCCTGGACAACCATGTGACTGTTTGATAGATTATCAACAATTTATTTCTGAAGATAAATACTGCAATACTTTCTAGATCCTAAATGTTATACCTGACGTGCATTTTTAAAATCTTCCAAATTCATATGACATCAATAGTTCTTTTTTCTATTTTTGAGACAGAGTCTTGCTCTGCTGCCCAGGCTGGAGTGCAGTGGTACGATCCTGACTCACTGCAACCTCCGCCTCCTGGGTTCAAGCGATTCTCCTGCCTCAGACTCCTAAGTAGCTGGGATTACAGGCATGCACCACCCCACCGGGCTAATATTTATATTTTTAGCAGAGATGGGGTTTCACCACATTGTCCAGGCTGGTCTCGAACTCCTGACCTCAAGTAACATATCTACCTCAGCCTCCCAAAGTGATGGGATTATAGGCATGAGCCACCGCACCGGGCCTATGAATGGCTTTTTAAATGTTGTTGTGAAGTTTACCAACTCACAATAAGTCCTACTTTCCCGATACCTTGCTGAATGCCACAATAACTCAGTTTTCCTGTCACAGGATCTTCTCTCCTGAGCACAAGTCAAATGTTAAAGGGTATAGGATTTTTGGGGTACACTGAGTACTAAAAAACGCTTTTAATTTTGATTATTTAAATTGGAGTGTCATGGACATTGGGGGATGTCCAACCCCTGTCTGGTGAAAAGGATTTTTTCCTCCAATATTGTTTTTATATACTACTATTAAATAAAATTTATAGGAGGCCATTGATTTGGATGAGCTCTTGTGCCAGGCCTAAGAGACCAAACCAAAATGAAGTCACTCATGCTAAAGTTCTATGTCACCAAGCCAGAACTTAGTGGTTTATCTGACCTTCCAAGAAATCAGGAGAGCAAGAGATAATAACCAAATCCCCAAACAGTCCAGTTTTAGCTGGCATAGTAAGAAAGTACCCTCTGCTTTAACCTTTACAGAGAAAGTAACTTTGAGATGATCAATTTACATTGTGTTCTGCGTTTCTGCTTTCTTAAGTGTTTTCTGCCTATGAAACCAACCTCCTCTGCTCAGCTTATTGGAATACTTATTCTATTTTATAGAATGAGGTGTTGCCCGATTATAGAATCACAAAGCCAATTAAGATCTTTAAATTTGTTGTAATTCTGTCTTTTGACACTGCATACTGAGCCTGTTGCCTTTTCCTACAACAATCTGGTGTACTTTTGATGAAATGTAGAGCAACCCAGACCTGAGAATAGCAGCAGTTAACTAGTTACAGGATATAAGATGAGTGCATACTTGATGTGATACTCAGTGTCTCGGTATTACCAAAAAGTACAAGAATTAAACTATTTTTGAAGCAAGATTCTTTTTTTTTCTTACTGAATTTTAAACTCACATAATACATTTAATTTTAGGCTGATAAGAACAAACCATAGGCCAATTAATTGACAAAAGATTGGGCCTGAAGGGAGGGCCATAAAAGGAAAGAAAAAGTTAAACCTTAAAACTTTGCTTGATAGTAAAATCCCTGATTTTAGAATGAAGATAATGGGGCACAGTAAGAAGAGAAAAATTAAACCAAACTAACAACCTCTCTCCTCTTGGTTGAAAGACTCATTTTTCAATCTCATTCATTTTCCATACCAAATATTCCAAATTGGGAGATTCTTTTGAACAATATTCATTTATGTTTCAAAACGTGATTTTAAAAGTTGGGAAATTCATCAGTTCTACAGTGGTAAGTACAGTTATTACAAAATGTGATGCTGTGTATTGGGACACTGTATATTTGAGTCCATGAAATGTTTGAAAACTTTGCCCTAAAATTAATTCCTTATGTAGAATAATTTGGGCAGCAACCAAGTAATCTGGAAAAATGAATACTGTATAGAGATGTATCCTCTTGATCTTTCTTGGTTTGGTATACTAATTTGTTGGTGCTGCCACAACAAAATGCCATGAACTGGGTGGCTTAGACAACAGAAATTAATTTTCTCACTGTTCTGGGGCTGGAAGTCCAAGATCAAAGAGTTGGCAGGTTTGGTTTCTTCTGAGGCCTTTCTCCTCAGCTTGCAGACAGCTGCATTCTCTCTATGTCCTCATATCGTCTTTCCTCTATGCACATGCATCTCTGGTTTCTCTTTTTTTATGTCCAGATTTGCTCTTCAGACAAGGACATTGGTCAGATAGTATTAGGGCCCACCCGTATGACCTCATTTTACCTTCGTTATCTCTTTAAAGCTATATCTCCAAATACAGTCACATTCTGAAGTACTGGGAGTTCATGCTTCAACAGGTGAAACTTGGGGGAGGAGTAGGGCAAAATGGTGCACATAACAGGATTGTATGAAAGTATAATATCTCACATAATATCCAGTTTTCAAAAATTTAATTGTATAGTAAATCACTTAAAGTCATCCGTGGGTTCTTGGGAACAGTGACTTTAAGCAAAATGCCTTATCACAAAGCCAGTTTTGCTATAGGCGAGGTGATCAAGCTTTTATGGTGTATTTCTGGTCACAAAAACATCACCAAACTTCTAAATAAAGACCAAAAGACTTCTAATAGTAAACATTAAAATAAGTATGTGCTACCCACATACTTAAGAAAGATTAATAAAAACAAGTATGATTATTATTTACCCAATTTTTATCTCAGATTAGGGTTGCTGGTGCTTGCAGCCTGTCTAGGCAGGTCAGAGTACAAGGCAGGAACCAGCCCTGGACAGGACACCATCCCATTACAGGGCACACTCACACACATCCACATCTACCCTCACTCAGGCTGGAACCATTTAGACATGCCAAGTTACCCAGTGTTCACAGCTTTGGATGTGGGAGGAAACCAGAGTGACTGGAGAAAACCCACAAACATGGGAAGAATGTGAAAACTACATATAGACAGTGGCCATGGCCAGGAAGAGATTTTTTTTTTATCTGTGTTAAAACGAAATGTTGTTGAATGAAACAATGATGTCTGAGGAGTTGTGTTTTGTTCTGATATAGTGTGGTTAATATTATCTAACATTATAACATTATTTTAGTGGCAAATATGAATTTACATGACATGAAAATAATAAATATTTGTGTATATTAAGTGGCTTCTTAATTCTATATTTGATTTATTTATAATTAAAATAAGGATACTGATTATATAAATTAAGTCTTACATTTGATTCTGAGTCAAACAATATTTCGGGGAAAATCTTAACAGCTCACATTTATTTACATGAATAGTTTTCTGTTAATCATATGCAATTATAAGATGCAAGGTACATCATTGATTTCCCCTCAGAAAATTTTGAAGATTTTAATTGGTTTTAATAGTTATGGTTGCATAACAAATTACCCCAGACATCAGGCCTAAAGACAACAAACATTTGGTATCTCACACAGTTTCTGAGAGTCAGAAATCTGAGATCAGCTTAGGTGGGTGGTTTTGTCTCAGAGTTACTCATTTCACTGCTAAGATATCAGACCTTCAGTCATCTGTAGGTTTGACAGAGGATGGAAGATCCACTTCCAAACAGCTCACTCAAGAAGCTGTTGGCTGGATGCCTTGTTCTTCACGGCCGATGGCAGGAGGTCTCAGGGCCATGTGAACCTCTCCATAGAGTTGCTTGAGTATCAGCTCAACATGTCAGCTAACATCCTTCAGAGCAAGTGATCCAAGACAGAGCAGGCAGAAAGCCATAATGCCTTGAAAGTGTAGTCTAGTCTTGGAAGTCATACAACATCATTCCATAGTATTCTATTTGCTAAAAATTAGTCACTAAGTTCAGGCTTGCACAAGCAAAAGGGAATTAAACTCCAACTTTCAAAGAAAGAAGAATTGAAGCCTCTAGAAATACTTAAATCTAGCACAGTGTTCTTGGGGCAAGATGATACTAATTAAGAGGATGTCTTAGTCTGTTTGGACTGCTGTAACAAAATACCTTAGGCTGAGTGGCTTATAAACAACCAAAATTTATTTTTTACAGTTCTGAAGTCTGGGAAGTCCACGATCAAGGTATTGTCAGACCAAGGTACTGTCGGCCTTCTGGTGAGGGTTGACTTCCTGGCTCATAGTTAGTACCTTCTCACAACAACCTCACATGAGTGAGGTCCCCTTGTGGTAATAAGTGAATTCTAGCTCTGTTAGTTCCCCAAAGTCTCTCTGGGAAATCTTTTGTAAGGACCCTAACCTCATCATGAGGTCTCTTCTCCCATGACCTGATGACCTCCCAAAGGCTCTACCTCCAAATGCAGGATTTCAACATACGAATTTTGTGAAAGGGTACACAAACATTTGGGCCACAACCAAGGATCACTTAAGTTTATATACCAAAAATCTTAGTATAAGAATCCAGAGCATGAACTATTAACATGAGAAGAAAATATTATATATTATAAATTTAAAAGGAATTTTTAGCCCCCCAAAAGAGGACTGTAAAATCAAAGATAATCAATTCCTGTTGTTTGAAGCCACTATTTGTGCTAATTTGTTATAGTAACCTTAGGAAAGTACCACAGTACCTTTGCAAGAAAACAGACTATAAGAGGACTGAAGCACTTTCTTTTAACATAGTGAACATGGGAACTGTAATTCAAAGAACTATGGGGCTTAGAACATAGGAAATTATTACTAGATGGGCCATGAATTTTGCAGTTCATATTTCCACTGTTTCTCTCCAACACCTGGCAGACAGGTGGTTGTCACTGTCAAAGATGCACTGCCAATCCAAGTTCATTTTTATCATGGGTGTGGGGTAGCCAATAAGACTTTATATCTATATATATCTCCAACCAGAGTCTATGTAAAGGAATTCCAATGAAATACCTGCCTTGCACCCAGCTGGCTCGGCCTATAAACCTCCATAGCTGTATGGTACAACATCCCATGACCTTAGATAAACACAGCTCATAGAATATCTGCTCTGCATAATGAGCCAAAGACCCATGGTCAATGAATCCAATTACGTTACAACCAACACCAAAACAAGGTACAAATCAAATATGACCTTCAAGTTGTCCAAACTAGAAGGAAATAGGCTTACCTCTAACCTTTGTGGGCTCTGGAGCAAAAGTGCAAATGGAAGTCTATTTACCATAGGCCTAAATATCTGAAGGTTATAAATACAAACTAACAAACTGTTATATAAAAGATATACTAATTGTCTGCTTTGAAAATACACTTTCACAATACAAAACACAAACATATGTGTAACACTATGGTTTTTATATGATTGGTAGCAAAACAATGAACATGACTCAATTTAATTATTAATTGCATATGCCTTAGTGTCTTCTTAATAAAGTGATGATGCTTGGATGAGTGATAAAATATAAATTTGTAAATTTTTATGTATATGATTTCTAAAATTTTCTTTTCCCTATGTCAACAGTATCAACAATTATGTTATAATCAATATTTTCCGATTTTATACTCTATTCATAGCAATTATCTAAAAGAGTAAAAATTTCCATTTTATTCTAAATAAAAGCATTTCAATGTTTTCATTAAAATGCAAATTAAATGTAAGATACCAGCAAGTCAAAATTATTTTCAAAAAGTTGTTTCTGTCCTGGATTACTCAAAATATAAATATGAATAACAGACATCAAAATTTTAACTCAAAATTACTAATTAAACCTGAAATTCATTTAGTTTTAAATACATTTACAAAAATAAAACTATTCACATTATTTGTATTCCTCATCCACCAAATTGCTAATGTAAAGGTTGTCATTAAGCTTCACACATGTTATGTCCAAGATAACATAATACAAATTTGAGATAATATTAATAACTATTACAAAATATCCACCAACTGCCATGTGCACTATTTTAAATATCATGCTAATTAATTCCTGAATACCTCCTGAACCACATCTTGACATGCTGACAGTAAAAGATACTTAAGCATGAATCTGTGGCATTTATGCTACCTGAGAGAAAGGATCTGGTAGATTAATTTGTTGATGCTCATAAAGTATTTCCACTGTTGAAATCCTTCCTGCACTCTGAAATATTATCAATGATTTCAATGCCCCCAAAAGAAAACCCTCACCCAATAACAGTCACTTCCCTTTGCCCCTGCAATTCACCCGAGCCCTAAAACATACTTCATTTTCTATCCTTATAGATTTATCTATTCTGGACATTTCATATGAATAGAATTAGACAATACATGACCTTTTGGGTCTGGTGTCTTTCACTCAACATGTTTACAAGATTCCTCTATGTTGTAGCATGCACAAATACATTTCCATTTATTGTTGAATAATATTCTATTGTATGGATACATTTATTTATACATTCATCAGTTGATATAAATTTTATTGTGTTCATTTCTGGCTATTATGAATAATACTGCTATGAACACTTGTGTACAAATTTTTGTATGGAGGTACAAGAGAGTAGAACTGCTGGTCATGTGGTAACTCTATGTTTAAAATTTTGAAGAGTACCAAACTGTTTTCTAAAGGAATGGCACCATTAGGCATTCTCAACAGTAATATCTTCACATCTCTAACACTTGTTATTGCCTTTCATTTTTATTATAGCCATCTTTGTGTGTATGAGACGATTTTGATTAGCATTTTCCTATTGGTTAATGATGTTCCTATGGTTTGAATATTTTCGCCAAACTCATGTTGAAATTTAATTGCCATTATGAAGGTATTAAGAGGTAGAACTCTTAAGAGATGATTAGAGTTTGAGGACTGTGAATGGGTTAATGTTAATATTGGGGGAGAGGGTTTGTTATTATGAGAGTGGGTTGTTATAAAACCAGGTTCAGCTCTGTCTTGCTCTTGCACACTCTTTTGCCTTTCAACCTTCTGCCATGGATGATGCAGCAAGAAGGCTCTCACCACATGCTGGCACCTTGATATTGGACTTCTTAGTTCTTTCACAACTGTCAAAAGTAATTAAAAAAAAATAAATTACCCAATCTCTAGTACTCTGTTATAGTAATACAAAACGGACAGAGACAGAAAGTTGGTACCAAAGGGTGGGCGTTGCTATAACAAATATCCCAAAATGGAGAAAGGGCTTCGGAACTGGGAAACGGGTAGAAGCTGAAAGAATTTGAAGGAGCATACTAGAAAAAGCAGAGATTGCCATGAATGGAGCATTAAGAGCAATTCTGTTATAGGCTTAGAGGAAGAGAAAGGCTTTGGAAACATTTGAAACTTTTTAAAGATCAGTTAAGTGGTCATAATGAGAATATTGATAAAAATATGGACAGTAAAGGCCATGCTGATGAGGTCTCAGAGAGAAATGAGGAATTGAAAACTGAAAAAGGCTATCTTTATTATAAAGTCTCATAGGACTTGGTTGAATTGTTTCCATGCTTGAGGGCTTTATGGTAGACAGAATTAAAAAGTGATAAACTGGGATATCTGGCAGAGGAAATATTTAAGCAAAATATTGAGGGTGCTGCATGCATTTTAACTGCATATAGTAAGATGCAAGCAGAGAAAAATTATTTAAAGATGAAATTTATAATTAAAAGAGAAGCAGAACAGAAAGATTTGGAAAATCCACAGCCTAGCCATGTAAAGAGGAAAAAGGTGTGTTTATGAGAGCAAACCAAAGGTGTGGCCAAGCAACTGTTTGCTAAAGAGATTAGCAAGGATAGAAGAGAGCCAAGTACTATTCATAAAACAACAGAAAAATGACTCCGAAGGCATTTTAGAGATCTTGGAGGCAGGTTAGAACCTTGAGGGCAAGGTTTCCAGAGAGGTCAGGTTGGACCTCAGCATTTGCTGCCCAGGGCTGGTTTGGAGATGGCTCAACCATGCCCAGGTATGGCTCATGCCACAGCTCCAAAGGCTTTAGGCTATAAGCCTTGGCAATGTCCATATGGTGCTGACTCTGAAGACACACAGAGTTCATGAGCTGTGGCACCATGATAGTCTCTACCTAGATTTCAGAAAGTATTAAGGACAGTTTGGGGGCCCAGGCAGAGACGTACCACAAAGATAGAACTGCTGCAGAAAGCCCACAGTAGGACAATGCCTAGTGGAGCCTTGGAGCAGTGCCAAGGCAGCCCCCAAGACCACAGAACTGTAGAGCTATCACCATGCAGCACTAGCCTGGGAGAGCTGCAGACAGAGACTCCAATCTGTGGGAGCTGCTGGGTGCACTGTGCACAAAGCCATAGGGATATGGTTGCTTGAGGCCATAGGGGCCCAACTTTCAGCTTAATGAACCCAGAAGGCAGGACACAGAGTCCAAGAAAATTCATTCTGGAGTTCTAGAGTTTAATGCTGTTTTCCTTATTGGGATTCGGAATTCACTTGGGGCCTATTACTCCTGTTTTTTTCTTTCCTTCTTTTTTTTTTTTTTTGAGATGGGGTCTCACTCTGTTGCCCAGGCTGGAGTGCAGTGGTGCAATCGTGGCTCACTGCAACCTCTGCCTCCCCAGTTCAAGCAATTCTAATGCCTCAGCCTTCCAGTTACTCCTTTTTTATTGCCTATATCTTCCTTTTCCAACTGGAATGTCTGTCCTACACCTGGCCCATCGTTGTATTTCGGAAACATGTAATATTACTAATTTCACAGGCTCATAGCTGAAGAGAAATCTGCCTCAGAATGAATTGTGTCTTGAGTTTCATCCATATCTGATTTGGATGAGACTCTAGATTTTGAATTTTTAAGTTGATACTTGAATAAGGTAAGACTTTTAGGGTTATTGTGATGCAATGAATGTATTTTTTATATGAGAAAGACATGAGTTTTAGGGGTCCAGGGTCGGAATGATACAATTTGAATGTCCCCTTCAAAACTCATGTTGATATTTAATTGCCTTTGTCATAGTATTAAGTGGTGGGACCATTAGCTCCCCATTAGTCCAGGAGAGCTCTGTCCTTATCATGGGAGTGAGTTTCTTATTGTGAGAGTAGGTTTTTATAAAACCTACTTTGTTTGGCCCCCTCTTGCTTTCTTACTTTCTTGCTCTTCTACCTTCTGCCATGGAATGATACAGCACAAAGGCCCTCACCAGATGCTGGTGCCATGCTCTTGGACTTCTCAGCCTCCAGAACTATGAAGCAAATACATTTCTCTTCCTTTTAAATTAGCTAGTCTGTGGCATTTTATTATAGAAACATAAAATAAGCTAAGATGATGATCATTTTTTTCATATGCTTATTGGCCACTTGCATATCTTCCTTGGGAAAAAAGCCAATTCAGATCTTTTTCTTATCTTTAAATTGGGTTATTTATCTTTTTACTATTGAGTTCTAAGAGTTCTTTACTGGATGATTTGGATATATTTTCTCCCATTCTGTGGGTTGTCTTTCACTTTCCTGATTATAATGTTTCCGGCACAACAGTTATTAATTTTGATAAAGTTTATGTGGTGGTTAGTTTTATATGTCAATTTTACTGGGTTGCAGGGTGCCATTATTTGGTCAAACATTATTCTGGGTGTGTCTGTGAGAATGTTTTTGGATGAGATTTATATTTGGATTGATAAACCGAGTAAAACAGATTGCCCTCCCTAATGTGGGGGGACCTCACTCAATCAGCTGAAGGCCAAACTGAAGCAAAGTGACTGATTCTAAGAGAGGACCACCTCTCCTCCCTGGCTGATTGAGCAATAATGTTGGCCTTTTCCTGTCTTTGCATGTGAATTGGAACATCAGCTTTCTTAAGACTCAAGCTTGCTGGTTTTCAGACTGGAACTTACAGCAGTGACTCTCCTGGGTCTTCAGCTTGGTGACTGCAGATCTTGAAACTTCAGCTTCCATAATTAAGTGCAGCCAATTCACTAAAAAAAAAAAAAAAAAAAAGAAAAAAAAAAAAAAAAAAAAACTTATTTTTTCTTTTGTTATTTATAATTTTGGTGTCATATCTAACAGGCTTTGCATAACCCACAGTCATGAACATTTATGCCTATTCTTCTAAGAGTTTTATAGTTTTAGCTCTTATATTAGTATTATGGTCCTTTTGAACTAATTTTGTGTATACTGTGAGAAATGATTCCAACTTTATTCTTTATATGTAGATATCTAGTTTTACCAGCATCATTGATTCATGAGACTTCTCATTGCCCATTGAATTGTCTTGGCACACTTGTCAAAAATCAATTGACCATAAATATGGGTATTTATTTCTGGACTTTCTATTCTATTCCAAGAACTTATGTGTCTATTGTTATATTACCACACTGTCTTGATGACTATAGCTTTGTAGTAGGTTTGAATTTGGGAAGTATGAGTGTGAGCATTATTCAATCTTCCAACACTAAGTGTGATGGTAGTTGTGTTTTTTTGTAGATGCCCTTTAAGTTGAGAAAGTTTTTCTCTATTCCTAGTTTGTGGATACTTTTTATCAAAATGTTGTTGGTTTTGTCAATGCTTTTCCTACATCTGTGGAGATAATCTTGTCCTTTATTCTATCCATGTGGATGGTATAGTACATTAATTAACTTCTGAATGTTTTGTTAACTTTGCATTCTGAGGCAAATCTTGTTGTAAAATTCTGAGTCAGTGTTCTTTTGACACATAATGCTGAAATATATTAATAATGCCAGATAGCTTGTTATAACATTGTGGAACCAATTCTATGATGCTTGGATTTTTGGGATTTTTCAATCTGAAGATGGGATATACCTTAATATTCCAACTGTGAATTGAGATTTATTTTCCTACTTGTGTTCTCATTTTCATTGCTTTTTTTAACTCATGTAGCAATGAATTTTCAACTCAAAAGAAAACATGATGAGAATTATAAGCCCCAAAGTTAAAAATAGAAATCATGCAAAAGTTGGCCTACTGCATTAGTTTGCTAAGGCTGCTGTAGCAAAATACCACAAACTGAGTGGCTTACACAAAAGAAATGTATTGTCTTACAGTTCTGGAGGCCAAAAGTCTGAGATCAAGATGTTAACAGGGTAGGTTGCTTTTCAGGGTTGTGAGAAAGAGTCTGTTCCATGCCTCTGCGCTATCTGCTGGTGGTTTGCTGGCCATCTTTGGTATTCTTTGGCTTACAGAAGCTTCACTCCGATATCCGCCTCCAGCTTCACATGGTATTTCCTGTGTCCAAATTCTCCTTTTTATGAGGACACCAGTGGATGTTGGATTAGAGCTCACTTTAATGAATTTGTTTTAACTTGATTATCTCCATAAAGACTATCTCCAAATAAGGCCACTTTCTGAGTTCCTCAAGTTTAGGCCTTCAACATATGAATTCAACCCAAACAGGTACCCTCTGAGAAGTAAATCAAATTATTTTCTGTAGCTTCCTGGTAAACCCTTGAAAGCAGCTTTAAAATAACAAACTTAAAAATGATATTTCCATATTCACAGTATTTAATTCTTGTTCACGAAATAAGGTAAAATACTAATTTTTGCATATTTGAAATTTTTTGTTTGATACTAGAAACAGCCTGAATAAGAACTAACTGCCATATGTTCTGACACCCATTTTTCTTTGCTATGGTTAGGACTGATAATTCTTTGAAGAAAAAGCTTGTAATAATGGAATTCTAGGGGATGTCGGGTGTACTACCTGTGGTTTGAGTAAGTAAACTTTTGTTGCATTGGGAGAGAAAGAAAGAAAAAGGAAAGGAAAGGAAAGTGAAAAAGTAGGAGAGACAGAATGAACAAGAGCAGTAGACAAAGTAGAGAAAAAAGAGAAAGAGACAGCAACTCTGATAGATTAATTCTTCACTGGTGATATGACTGTCAGAGACAAATGGTTTAGAATTACCATAGATTTTAAAGTCAGATTCAAACAAAACTCTAATAAGTCTCTGTTCTGCATGGATAAAGCTTTTAAGATGATACAATAGTTTTTCTATTTTACGTTTTAGGGTGCTGTCAGAAGGATTCAAATCTTTTGCATCTATTTCCAAAATTTACTTATTCAACTATACTGACATTTACCTAAATGTTTTATCTTCTTCCGCTCATTAAACAAATCATGTTTGAGCTTTGCAAGTAGAAATCCAAGTTTAGCAATACAAACATAAGCTGAGTAAATACCAAATAATTATTAGACAACTTGTTTGGAAATTTAAAAAACTAGGGCAGTAACTTAATATTCTAATTATGAACAACTACATAACTGAGAGCTTTTTATTGTTCCAATAATGTGTATGTAAACTAATTATATGAGCTAATCTTCTAAATAAGATTAATTGTGATTTATGGAACATTAATTTAAATGGTTGTCCAAAGCCCAATATTCTCCAGAGTCCATTTCTAAAATACAACTCTTTTAAGAAATGAAAATATATGTTAGACTATGTAAATTTACTTAATTTAAAAATTGTAGTTACTAACTTCTTGAAATGACTTTGAAATAATGTATTCCCAAGCTTTGCTTTTAATAGATACATTAAGAGTTGCTTTTATCTTGTCATTCTTAAGCAGTGGCATTACCTGGCTGGTCATAATAGAAATTATACGTTTAGTCAGAAGAAAATCTCTATTGAAAATGAGTCTTTCAGAAGTTCACAAAGATCAGAGAGCTAATATCAGTCTTCAGGGCATGAGCATATTGGGAATGCATAAGTGGATAATTTATAAAACAACGAGTAAATCTAGGATATATACAACATATACATTAAAAAATTATAAACAAATTAAGGTTGTTTTGAAAATATTCCTCATCCTCACAGATTTTAGATAGTAAAATTTGAGGCTTCAGGGCAATAACTCAGGGTAATAATAGGTTTATGAACCTTATTATAATTTTTTAAGCTTACAATTTGACTTAAATTTTTAGTGCAATAAATCTTGTAGACCATGACATTAATTTTTCTTTCTTTTCGTTTTTTTTCTTCTTGTAGGCACGGCAGAGTGTCTAGTTAGAAATCAGTGCTTCTTGCTGGAGAATGAAAGATGAAGGAAGATATACGATATTCAATATGTATTAGCTGATTATTTTTCATCTGCATAAGAACACGATGTTGTAAATAGAGCAAGGATGCTTTTCACATATTCTGATGGACTCCAACATTAAGTTTTTAGTGCATATTTATTGTATGCTTATAATATTTTCTTTTTTTTTTTTTTTTGGTTGAGACGGAGTCTCGCTCTGCCGCCCAGGCTGGAGTGCAGTGGCTGGATCTCAGCTCACTGCAAGCTCCGCCTCCCGGGTTCGCGCCATTCTCCTGCCTCAGCCTCCCGAGTAGCTGGGACTACAGGCGCCCGCCACGTCGCCCGGCTAGTTTTTTGTATTTTTTAGTAGAGACGGGGTTTCACTGTGTTAGCCAGGATGGTCTCGATCTCCTGACCTCGTGATCCGCCCGTCTTGGCCTCCCAAAGTGCTGGGATTACAGGCTTGAGCCACAATATTTTCTTTTATATAACAAGAATTAGCTACTCTAGCATTGACATCTGAACTAAGGATTTTTTGGGGGGCTATTTTTTCCACTAGTTCGGAAATTTGTTTTTCTCTGGCATCATAAATTCAGTTTTCTGAGCTTAGATTTCCATCTCTATATGTTAAAGTCCTGAACTCCAGTGGAACTGTATTTGGAGTTAGCGCTGTTAGAGTGATAATTACAGTTCAATAACATCATAAGGCTGGGGCCCTAATGTAATATTACTGATGGTCTTAGAAAGGTCCTAGATACGTGTATACACAGAGAAAAAGCCATGTGAGGACACAGTGAGAAGGTGGTGATCTGCAAGCCAGGGAGAGAGGCCTTAGGAGAAACCCAACCTGCTAATAGGCTTTTGTTTATTTATTTTCAAGATGGAGTCTTGCTCTGTTGTCCAGGCTGGAGTGCAGTGGCATGATCTCCCCTCCACCTCCTGAGTTCAAGGAGATTACAGGCACCTGCCACCATGCCTGGCTAATTTTTATATTTTAGTAGAGATGGAGTTTTACCATGTTGGTCAGACTGGACTTGAAATCCTGACCTCAAGTGATCCACCCACCTTGGTCTCCCAAAGTGCTGGGATTATAGGCGTGGGCCATCATGCTCAGGTGAAACCTGTTAACATGTTGGTCTTGAATTTCTAGCCTCTAGAACTGTGAGAAAATAAATGTCTGTTGTTTAAGCTATCTAGCCTATGGTATTTTATTATGACAGCCTTAGGAAACTAATACAGGGACACTTGAAGAAAGTGACTGTAATATTCTGGTTTTATATATATATATATATATAAATGCACAGGGTCAACCAGTCTAACCTTTATTAATTGGAATCTTGGAGGAGGTGACAGAAAACATAAAGAAAGAATGGCTGAAATAGTCTAAATATGATGAATAGTATAACCACACAGCTACAAAAAACTCAATGAACCACAAGAAACATAAAAACACTCCATCAACTCCTTATACCAAGGCATATCATATGCAAATTGCTGAAAACTAGTGGTAAAGGGAAAATCCTAAAAGCAGTACAAGCAGAAAAGACACAGTCTATTCAATAGAGCAAAAATAAGAGTTATTAAAGTTTTATCATCAGAAACGATGCAAGGTAGAAGAAAATAAATTGGCATCTTTAAAGTATTGACAGAAAGTTTCAAACTAGAAATCTATATTGAATGAAAATATTCTTTGAAGTGAAGGCAAATAAGATTATTTTTGAAGAAACAAAGCTGAAAGAATTCATTACAAACAAATTGCACTAAAAGAAATCTTAAATTACCCATTTTTGGGGGTGAAAGAAAACAATAGTATCTGGTAGAAATTAGGATCTACACAGAGAAATAAACAGCACTGAAAGTGATAAATATGCAAGTAAACAAATACTTTTTCTAATTTTAAAATTTCTGTAAAATATAATCTATTTAAAGGGTAAATACATATTGTGGAGTATAGAGTGTATATAGAATTATTTTCTGTACATAGCACAGCATTCAAAAATGTATATAGATTTTAATACATGACTAAGGTATGACAACAATAGCACAAAATGTAGAACTGGGGAAATAGAAGTATATTGTTATAAGAGTCTTTCACTATACATGAGAGTAACATAGTATTATTTGAAGTTGAGTTGCAATAAACATGCTTATTTAAAACCCTATAGCAACCATTAAAAAATAAAAACAAGGAGATAGTTATTAATTAATAAGCCTACAGTGGAGATAAAATGGAATATGAAAACATAGGAGAAAATTTTTACAATCTACCCATCTGACAAAGGTCTAATATCCAGAATTTACATGAAACTTACACATATTTAAGAGAAAAAAACAAACAACCCCATCGAAAAGTGGGCAAAGGATATGAACAGACACTTCTCAAAAGAAGATAGTTACACAGCCAACAAACATATAAAAAAGCTCAACAACACTGATTATCAGAGAAATGCAAATCAAAACCACAATGAGATACCATCTCACACCAGTTAGACTGGCGATTATTAAAAAGTTAGGAAGTAATAGATGCTGGCAAGGAACACTTTTACACTTTTCATGGGAATGTAAATTAGTTCAACCATTGTGGGAGACAGTATGGTGATCCCTCAAGGATCTACAACCAGAAATACCATTTGACCAAGCAATCCCATTACTAGGAACATACCCAAAGGATTATAAATTATTCTACTATAAAGATACATGCTCATGTATGTTTATTGCAGCACTATTTACAATAGCAAAGATGTGGAACCAACCCAAAAGCCCATCAATGATAGACCGGATAAAGAAAATGTGGTTCATATACACCATGGAATACTACGCAGCCATAAAAAGGAATGAGATCATGTCCTTTGCAGGGACATAGATGAAGCTGGAAGTCATCATCCTCAGAAAAATAACACAGGAACAGAAAACCAAACACCACATGTTCTCACTCATAAGTGGGAGCTGAACGTTAAGAACACATGGGCACAGAGAAGGGAATAGCACACACCAGGGCCTGTTGAGGGGGTGGAGGGTGAAGGGAAGGAACTTAGAAGACAAGTCAATAGGTACAACAAACCATCATGGCACACATATACCTATGTAACAAGCCTGCACATTCTGCACATGTATCCTGTTTTTTTTTTTTTTTGAAAAAATAAAGAAAAAAATATATGTACATAATAAAAAAAGAAAATATACACAATATCAAATGAAGTTAGGGAAAAAGGAAAAAATGAGTAAAAAAAAGATGAATAAAAGAAAACACGAATAACAAAGTAGTAAATATAAACAAAACCATATGAATACTTACATTATATGTAAATCTTCAATACACTCCAATTACAAGATATCAATTATCAGACTAGATGAAGAAAACAAGACCTGATTATGTGGAGTCTATGAGAACCTCAGTTTCCATATGAAGACATATATAAATTTAAAGGAAACAGATGAACAAAAGATATGCCACGCAAACACTAAGATTAGAAAACCGAAGCGTGTGTGTGAATATCACATAAAATAGATTTCAGAGCGAGGAATACTACCAGGCATGAAGAGTGACCGTTTATAATGATAATACATGGATTCATCCATCAAAAAAGACATAAAAATCCTCAAAGAATATATATCAATAAGGGAGCTTTAAAATTCATATAGTAATAACTACCAGAAGTGAAAGGAGAAATAGACAAATCCACAATTATAACTGGAGGTTCCAAGGATCTACTTCCACTAGTTGATGGAGCAAGAAGGCAGAAAATCAGGAAGGATAGAGAAGACTTCAACTGTTAACTACTGTTGACCAAATTAAACTAGTGGACGTTTGTGGAAGACTTCATCCAACAAAATCAAAACACAAATGTTTTTTGAATACACACAAAACACTCACTAAAATGCGTCATAAACTGGTTCATAAAGCAGGTGTGAATACATCTTAAAGAACTGAAATTATACATTGTAACATAATGGAAAATAAATATTTGTGGTTGTCCTCAGTTCCTGGAACATAGCTCCTAAAATCCTTGGAATCTTTAGAATGGTAAGAGTGTCTTTAGTATGTGAATGAGATGATTGGTGGTTGGGAACATCCAGATAGCTCCAGGTTTGTGGTGGGTCACCAGAAAGACCAAGGCATGATTAGAGATTTGGAATTTCAGCTCCACACCCTGACATCAAGGAAGGGAGATGGGCTGGAGGTTGAGTTAATCGCCAATATTCAATGATTTAACCAATCATGCCTACGTAATGAAACCTCCATAAAACCCCTAAGTGATGTGGTTTTGAGAGCATCCAGGTTGGTGAACATATCCAGGTGCTGGGATGGTGGCATGCCCAGAGAGGGCATGGAAGCTCTGGGCCACAGCACACACCCTCTATACATTGTCCTATGCGTGTCTTCCATTTTGCCCTTTCTGAGTTATATTCTTTACGATAAACTGGTAATACTAAGTAAAGGGTTTTCTTGAAGTCTGTGAGCTGTTCAAATAAATTATCAAATCGAAAGAGGGGTTCATAGGACTCCCTGATTAATAGCTGGCTGCTCAAAAGTATAGGAAGATCAGGATTTCAACTGGTGTCTGAAATAGGGGCAGTCTTGTGGGGTCTGCCTTAACTCTGGGTGTACAAAGTCAGAATTGAATTCCATTGTAGGATACCTAGTTGGTGTCTAGAGTGTTGGAGAATTGGTTGGTGTGGGGCAGATATTCAGTGTTAGAAGTATTGTGAGTAAAAGAGTTCATACATATTATCTTCCCTGACTACACAAAATTAAATTAGAAGCCACTAACAGAAGACATCGGGAAAATTCCCAAATATGGAAATTCAGCCCATGGGTTAAATAATAAATCACAAGCAAAATTAGAAAATTTTTTTAGCAAAATGAAAAAAAAGTATTAAAAATTGTGGCTGGTATGGTGACTCCTGCCTATAATCCCAGCACTTTGGGAGATGCAGGCAGGAGGATTACTTGAGCTCGGGAGTTTGAGACCAGCCTGCACAACATGACAAAAACCCATCTCTACAAAAAATCCAAAAATTAGCTGCATGTGGTGGTACATGCCTGTAGTCTCAGTTACTAAGGAGGCTGAGGTGGGAAAATCACTAAAGCCCAGGATGTTGAGGCTACAATGAGCTGAGATTGTGCCACTACACTCCAGCCTAGGCAATGGAATAAGATCCTTTCTCAAAAAAAGAAAAGAAAAAGAAAAAAGTGTATTTGGAAAGAAGTTAGAATAGCCAAAAAGCATTTTGAGAAAGAACAACATTGTAGGACTTAACATTATCCAATGTCAAGATTTACTATAGTAATCAAGGCAATGTGGTTCTAACATTAGAATGTAAAAATACATCAATCGAATAGAGTTCAGAAATATGTAAACACACATACACACACACATTTAATCAGTTTTCAATGAGGTGCCAAGGAATTAGGGGGAGGAATAATCTTCTCAACAAAGGGTGCTAGAATAACCAGATATCCGTAAGAAAAGAAATGAAACACAACCTTTATATCATACCATACACAAAAATTTACTTGAAACATAAAATACAAAGTTATCAATATAAATAAAGTGAACATTACATATAAAACTATAAAACTAAAATCATAGGAGAAAAACTTCCTGGTCTTGGGATAGGCAAAATATTTTATGTAGACCACAAAAATCCTGAACTATAGAAGAAAAAATACCTGGCAAATTAATTGGGCTTCATAAAAATGAAATCTTTTCTTCTTTGAAAGATAACGTTAAGAAAATAAAAGATAGGCCATGAACTGGGAGAAAATATTTCCAATGCATAGACAGTCATGTGCTGCATAATGACATTTTGATCAGTGGACTGTATATATAATACTGGTCTCATAAGGTAATAATGAATCTGAGGCCAGATTCATAAGATATAATGAATCTGAGGATTACACCTGTAATCCCAGCACTTTGGGAAGCTTAGGCGAGTGGCTCCCAATGTCAGGAGTTCAAGACCAGCCTGGCCAACATAGTGAAACCCCATCTCTACTAAAGATACAAAAAATTAGCCAGGCCTGGTGGTAGGCCACCTGTAGTCCTAGCAACTCGGGAAGCTGAGGATGAGAATTGCTTGAACCTGAGAGGCACAGGTTTCAGTGAGTTGAGATCATACCACTGCACTCCAGCCTGGGCGACAGAGCGAGACTTCGTCTCAAATAATAATAATAATAATAATAATAATAATAATAATAATAAAAATGAAAAATTACTGTTGCCTAGTGAGATATCATAGCAGTCATAACATCATAGCTCAAGTCATACCTTTATGTTTAGCTGTGTTTAGGTAAACAAATAGTTATCATTGAAATATAATTGCTTACAGTGGTTAGTACTGTAACATGTTGCACAGGTTTATAGCCTATGAGCAATAAGCTATTCATGTCCTTTGCTCACTTTTTAATGGGAATATTATTATTATTATTTACTGTTGAGTTGAGTTCCTTGTATATTCTGGATACCCTTTGCTATGCAGAAGTTTTTCAGTTTTATATAGTCCTATTTGCCTATTTTGCTTTTGTTGCCTGTGCTTTTGAAGTTTTAGCTATAAACAGTTACCTAGACCAAGTGTTTCTCCTATACTTTCTTCTTATAGACTTAAAGTTTTGGGGTTTACATTTAAGTATGTAATCCATCTTCAGTAGATTTTTGTGTATGGTGAGAGACGGGAGTAGAGTTTCATTCTTTTGCATATAGATACCCAACTCTCCCAGCACCGTTTATTGAAAAGGTATCATTTCCTCAGTATATGTTCTTGGCACTTTTGTTGAAAATCTGTTGGCTGTAAATATGTAGGTTTATTTCTGGGTTCTCTATTCTGTTTCATGGTCTCTGTGTCTGTCTTTATACCAATACCATGCTGTTTTGGTTATTATAGCCTTTTATAATAAGCCAAATAGTGTGATGCCTTCAGCTTTGTTCTTTATGCTCTGGATTGCTTCGACTATTTGGGCTCTTTTGTGGTTCCATACAAATTTCAGGATTGGTTTTCTATTTCTATGAAAATAATGATAAATATAATAATTCCTTTGGGTAGTGTGGTCATTTTAATGATTTTAACTCTTCTGATTCATGAGTATGGCATGTCTTTCCGTTTGTTTGTGTCCTGTTCAATTTCTTTCATTAGTATTTTGTAGTTTTCCTTGTAGAAAGTTCTTTCATCTCCTTGGTTAAATTTATTCTCAGTTACTTTATTTTTACTTTTATAATTATCATAAATAACATTGCCCTTTTAATTTCTGGGTTTTTTTTTTTTTTTTTTTTTGAGACAGATATTTGCTCTTGTTCCCCAGGCTGGAGTGCAGTGGCACAATCCTGGCTCACTGGAACCCCCACCTCCCAGGTTCAAGCAATTCTCCTGCCTCAGGCTCCTGAGTAGCAGAGATTATAGACACTTGCCACCAGGCCTGACTAATTTTTTGTATTTTTAGTAAAGACAGGGTTTCACTATTTTGGCCATGCTAGTCTCAAACTCCTGACCTCAGGTCATCGACCTGCTTTGACCTCCCAAAGTGTTGGGATTACAGGCGTGAGTCACTGCACCCAGCCTGCCTTCTTAATTTCTTTCTCAGTCAGTTCATTACTTGTGTATAGAAATACTGATTTTTGTATGTTGATTTTGTATCCTGAAAACTTACTAAGTTTATGTATTTGGTCTAAGAGTTTTTTGGTTGGATCTTTAGTTTTTTCTAGATAAAAGATTATGTCAGCTGCAAAAAGGGACAATTTGAGTTTATTGTTTACTATGACTGATGGTATTCTGTAGTGATAGTGTTTAAATCCTTTTACAGACAATTGTTTAATATTGTTTGGTGGTTTTCCATACTGGTAGCATGTGAGTCCTTTCTCTTGCTCTTTTTGTGTTTGCTCTGTGATGGGTTTTTAACTTTTGTGTGTTTTCACAATTATAGATACTGTATTTTTGTTTACAGGTGTAGAACTCCCTTAAGCATTTTTTATAGGACAGGTCTAGTGATAATGAATTCCTACAGCATTTGCTTTTTTGGGAAAGAAAGATTTTATTTCTCCTTCATTCATAAATGATAACTTTGCTGGGTATAGTATCCTTGACTGACAGCTTTTTTTTTCTTTCAGCACTTTGAATACAACACACCATTTTCTCCTGGCTTGTAAGGTTTCTGCCGAGAAATCTGCTGTTAGTCTGATGGGAGTTTCCTTATAAGTAAGTAGATAACTTTCTCTTACTGTTTTTAGAAATCTCTTGTCTTTGACTATGATGTGCCAAGTCTTGAATAAGATCTTTTTGAATTGTATCTGTTTGGAGATCTCTGAGCTTCTTGTATCTGGATATCCAAATTTTTTGCTAGACTTAGAAAGTTTTCAGCTATTAACACATTAAATAATTTTTTCCATCCTCTGTGTTTCCTTTTTGCCTTCTTGGACACTGGAAATTTGAACATTTGCTTATTTTATGGTACCCCATATCTCCTATAGGCTTTGTTCATTTTTTTTAGTTTTTTAAAATTTTTATCTGACTGTGCTATTTCAGAAGACCTGTCTTCAAGTTCTGAAATGTTTTCTTCTGCTTGATTTACCCTATTATTGGAACTTTGAATGTATTTTGTATATCATTTAATAAATTCTTCAGTTCCAATTTTTTCCTAGTTTTTTAAAATAATATACATCTTTTGGGTAATTTTATCATCCATTTCCTGAATTATTTTTCTTATTTCTTTGTACTGTTTTTCTGAATTATCTTGGATTTCACTAAGCTTCTCTAATATTATTTTGAATTCTTCTGGGATTTCAAAATTGTTTTTGATTGGGTACTGTTGCTGAAGAATTATTGTGTTCCTTTGGAGGCGTTATATTTCCTTGTTTTAAAAATATTTCCTGTGTCCCTACATTGACATCTGCACATTTGGTGTAACAGTTGCGTCTTTCAATTTTCTGATTTTGCTATCATAGGGCAGGACTTTTTTCCTGAAGATATATCTCTGGTGTTGATTGGGTAGGGTACTTGGCTTTGATTCTGGATATGTGGAGTGATGTAGTCTCCATATAATTTCTTAGTTGTAAAAAGCATCAATAATGTCTGTAATTTCCTCGGTGGCTTAGAGTGCAGTGGTTAGTGGAGGCTGTGGTGAAGTTTTGCTGGGGACTTGGACACCAGGTGGGCCTCTCCTTGGGCCCCAGTGGTGGTAGCAGTAGGCCACACATTCTTGTCTTTGGGTCCAAGTGTGTTGTGTACTGCCACTAGTGTTCCAAGTTCAAACTGATTCTTGTTCCTCAAGGAGGCTTACTTGGGTGCCAGTGGTATCAGGCGTGGGCTAGGTGAGTGGGCAGGTTCTTGGACCACTGGACAGCAGGCGTGGTCTTGGTGATGTTAGTAGCAGTGGCAGGATAATTATCTGGCTCCCAAGCAATTTGCGCTGGTGTTGGTGGTGACTCTGATGGGCTGGGTGAGTCAATTCCCAGGCTTGGTGGTGTGTGTGGGTGGATGCCAGCTGTGGTGGTAGCAGCAAGTTGGGTGGGACAAACTTCAGACCTTCAAAAGGAATGCTCAGGTGCTAATGGTGATGGATTGATCTGTGTGGTCCCCAGGCCCCTGAATGGTGTGCTTAGGCACTGGAAAATCAAAGCTGGGCCAGGAAGATTGTTCTTAAGCCCTATGATGGTGTGTGCAGGCACTGACTGTGGTAGTCAGGGGGAGATCTCCAGGTCCCTAGAGAAATGCTTGGGTTGAGTGGCAGTGATTGTATTCTAATCCTGCTGCTTGCAAGACTGGGACTGCTTTCAGTGGTAGCAGCTATATTTAGGTGCACGGGGAATACTTGTTTTTCTCTTGTTTTTTCAAGGTGGTCGTAGGCCACAGTGGCAGTTGCTGCTGGTAGGGGAGTATTTCCTTGGTACATGTAAAATGCACAGTTGTTTTGCTGTGGGAGCAGCAGGGAATTGCCAGTGGCTCACACTTCAGCCATGGCCATGGCTGCAGGCCGGGAATGTCAATGGAGCTCCAGCAATGTGGAGATGCAGTAGCTGTTGGGCTCTTTATCCGGGATGTAGTCTGGTGGGGGCTGGGCTCTCAATAGGGTGTCTTACTGTAGCTGCTTAGGGCTCAGGGGTGTGTGGGACCCAGCAGGAGCTCCCTCTCAGGAACAATGCCTTCATGCAGGCTCCAGGCAGCAGCCTAGGTAAGTTTTGGGCCTGCTAGTATCTAGAAACTCTCCTATGACTAGGATTACAGGTGTCTGTGGTGGGAATGTGGATCACTGAGGGCCACTCACTCTTTATCTGCATTAAGGAGCTTCCCTAGGTTCCTAGCAGATCCCAGATGATCAGGCTGCCTTGCTTCCTTCTCCTTCCTTGCTTTAGGTGTTTCTAGTCACTTCTCTGGAACAGATATTTAAGTACCAAATAAACAGATCAAATAAACAGGTATTTGAGTACCACTATATGTCATCTCTTATTCTTTGTCCATGTTTTTCTCTTTTGTGTAAACATATCTAAGATTACTACTATATATATATTATATATACACACACACATACACACACACACACATACACACACACACACACACACACACACACACACATTTTTTTTTTACAGTCTTGCTCTGTCACCCAAGCTGGAGTGCAATGGTATGATCTTGGCTCACTGAAACCTCTGCCTCCTGGGTTCAAGCAATTCTCCTGCCTCAGCCTCCCAAGTAGCCTGGATTACAAGTGCCCACCATGACACCTGCCTAACTTTTTTGCATTTCTGTTGACCAGGCTGGTTTCAGACTCCTGACCTCAAGTGATCCACCTGCTTTGGTCTCCCAAAGTGTTAGGATTATAGGCGTGAGCCACCATGTCCAGCCTCCTACTTTATATTCTTTATCTTATATTTTAACACAGGAATCCTTTAGGGGTTTAATTATGCTGTTTTAAAAAAATCTTTCTAATGTCTCTTTTTTGTGTTGTTTGCAGTAGTAAGCTTATTTTATATATATATATATATGGCTTTTATCTAGTGTAGTGTTAATAAACTGGTTCCCATTATAAAAAGCCAAATTTGTTAGCCAATTTCTATGGTATAAATGTTCCCATGATAGTCAATTTTGATACTGTCTGCCAGTTAGTATTGCTAGTTTGACATCACTGAATGTGAAGTTGAAAAGAGGTACACACAATTGGCTTTCTCAAGTAAGTCTGCATGAGATAGCTCCAGCCCACCACAACCTTTATCTGTAGAAATCCTACTAGTAGGATGTAGAAATCCTACTACTAAAAGAGAATCAATTATTTATAGGGAATTTGCCTTTGCTTTTGTTGAGCACCTGGAACTGTTCCCAATGTCAGGCCACTTTATATTAATTTCTTAGCTTTTTTGGAGCATGTAGATAGTTTTGAGTTGGATCCACAAATTTATTTGAGGAATGCTTCTTTTTTGTTATGTTTTTTTTAATTGACAGTAATAACTATAATTGCATATATTTATAGGTTAAAATGTTATATTTTGATATGTGTATACATTGTGGGAGGACTGCTTCTGTTAACAGATTCTCAGAGGAGATGTTCTTTTTGTATTTTCCTTCACTCAAGGCCAAAAATAGTTCCCAGTTATATCCTTTAGCAAGGCTGATATTTTTCTATTCAGTCTCCCTTTCAGAGTGTAGCCCTTTAGGCTCTTGGCTTTGTTCAGCATTTCAACTTCAATTCCATATTTTGTGAAGGCCTAAGACTTTCAGCTATTAAAACCGAAGTCTCTTGCTATTTGGAGGTCAGCCAACGCCCTTGGGGTGGCTGCCAGCTTTAGCGCCTGCTTACTAGTCTAGATTCATTCTGGGATCCTTCACTTCTGAATACTTTCTTATTCTCTTGTGAGCTTAACTATGCATTTAAAATAATTTTGAAAAAATGTTTATCCAGTGTTTTAAAGTGTTTTGTAATGGAAAGGTTTTGAGGATATGTAGACTATAATATTTCTAGAAGCAGAGTTTCCATTTTAAATTTCTAAAACTCTAAGCACCTTTTCTGGTTATCTATCTCTGCATAACAAATATTACAAACTTAGGGTTTGTAAGAACAATCAATTAATTATGTTTATGATCTGTGGGTTAAGAATTTGGATAGGGCGGCCGGGCGCGGTGGCTCAAGCCTGTAATCCCAGCACGAAGTGTAGTCTCGAAGACAGGCGGATCACGAAGCAAGGGAGATCGGAGAAGACATCCTGGCTAACAGCAGATAAGAACCCTACCGTCTCTACTTGATGGAGAAAAATGCAAAAGAAAAACTAAGCCGGGTGAGTGGACGGGCGGCCGTGTAGTCCCATCTACTCGTGGAGGCGAGCAGGAGCGTAAACCCGAGAGCGAGCTGACCAGGGAGCTGAGATCCGCCACTGCACTCCGCCGGGCGACAGAGCGAGACTCCGTCTCAAAAAAAAAAAAAAAAAAAAAAAAGATTTGGGGGCTCAGCTGAGTAATTCTTCTGCTCTATATGGTATCAGCTTGTTCACTTGTGTTTTTCAGCTGGAGGCTTGCCTGGTTTGGAGGGTCCAAGAGGGTTTCACTCACATTTCTGGTGCCTTGGCAGGGACAGCTGGAAGTCTGATCTCAGATGATTTGTTCTATCTGTCTATAGTCTCACAGCCCACCTTTATGATCTCTCCAGCAGAATCATTGTATTTCTTAACATCATCACTCAGGGCTCAAAGAGTAAATGCTCCAAGAGTCAGAAGTGGAAGCTACCAACTTCTAGGTCTAAAGGTCTGCATATTGTCACCTTTCTCATATTCTATTAGTCAAAACAGTCCTTGAGCCCAGATTGAAGAGGAGGAGGCAATATAGAGATCACCTAGTCTCACAATTTCTCTCAAAAGATGAAGAAGCCAGGATGTAGAGAGATCAAATAAATTGCTACAATCACACTGTGGCTAGTGTCATGCTTTGGATCCAGTAAATAATAGCCCAGTTTCTGCAAATGAAATTGTCCAACAGGAATAGACCCAGGAATCATTGCTACAGATGCTGGTAGGGAATCCAGAAGATAGAACAGGTAATGATAACCAGAAAGTAAGCCAACAGATAACAGGTGGTGGTTTTACACATTAGTTGGTCTGCAGTTCACTGTTTAATAACTAGGTATCCCAACAGGGGAATAAAAAACTGGTGATATTCAGAAATCCAAGAGGCAATTAATGAAACTGATATTGAGGACCACTATACTGCAGGGACTGAAGCACTAGTGAAATGAGGGAAGACACAATGCAGTTCCTGGCCTTGTAGGGCTTAGGAGTTGGGCAAGCAGAGGGTGAGCTCCAGAAAGTCTATTAACAGGGAATAAGGCCCTAGCTACTGGTTACTTAGACAAGCAAACAGTTCTAGTTCTAAAAGTGCTGGAATACTGAGATATTTTCCAAGATGAGGACATGAGTGCAAAGACCAAGGTAGAGATCTCATTCTGATTAAAGGATGTTTATCAGATATTAGGGAAAAAAAAAGCATTAGCACATTTATTGAAACTGGATAGATGGACATAAAGATGAGTATGCTGAGTTTTGGAGTTTATGGCTAAAGATCCTTAAACTTTTTAGGATTTTCTCAGAGATTCACCTAAACAGAAATGAAGAGATTGAAAATGTAACCAGTAGTTTATTATTGAAAATATGGAAGATGACTAAAGAAAGTGAATCATAGATACTGATGAGCAGCAGCAAATGATAAAAGGTAACTGAATGGGTAGGCAAAGAAATTAAGTTGTCACAGCTAGTAAATGGGTGATTCATAAGTATAATATATAGTAATGTAAATAGTAAAATTGGACTCTGTGTTTCAGAAGTTATAAAGTTAATAGCCTATAGAGGCTAGGCAGCAAACATAAATTAGGATGCAGGCTGTTCTGGACTAAATTGTGCTCCCTGAAAATTCACCCCCTTAACCCCCCATGTGACTGTTTTGAAAATAGTATCTTTAAGAGGTAACTTAGGTGAAAAAAGTTATAAGAATGGGACCCTAACCTGATAAGACCAGTAGCCTTATAGAATAAGGAAGAGAGACAGAGAGAGAGAGAGATCTACATATAAAAAGAAGAAAGGTGATATTGAAGACACAGCAAGGAGGTGGCAGTCTGCAAGTCAGGAAGAGAGCCTTCAACAGAAACTGAGCTTGTCAGCACCTTGACTATGAACTTCTAGGCTCCACAGTTGTGAGAAAATAATATCTATTTTTTTTAAGACACCCAGACTTTTGTATGTTATTATGGCAGCCCAAGGAGACTAATACATGGACCAAATTTAGTATAACAGGGCAAGCAGTAGAGAATACAATTGGGACTGGTGGACAGAGTCTTGAAGTAGAGCACAAAAGCCTCTTCCAAAAGGAGCAGATGCTACTGAGCTCCAGTGAATTGAGGTTGAGCTTGGTGGGAGGGAATAGGGAAATATACGTAAAGAAATGTGGTGGTAGACATTGATAGCTTCTTCTAGGTTAGGCAGGGCTCTGAAAGATTATCCTCAAACTGCTCTGCAAGGTCCTCATTTGCCTTAGGCCAAAGTGTTTTTTAAAATGAATGGAGCTGATATACATGAAGTTCAGTGCAGGGCGAGGTGGGTAGTTGAGACAGTAATCCTTTCAAATTTGCAGACCACCTGGGGTAGAGGGTGGCTCATGGCCCTCAGTGGGTTCCTCACATGCCTCTCTCCCTCATAACCTGACAGAATTGATAATCTTCGAAGCCCTGGGGTCAAAGCCTACTCTAGGATTCCTAGCTCAAACCAATTTAAAATATTGTGTGGTTTTGAGTAGATAGTTCTCCAAAGAAGATATACAAATGACCAAAGAGCACATGAAAAGATATTCAACATCACTAATCAGTAGGGAAGTACAAATCAAAATCACAATGAGATACCATCTCATATTCATTATCATGGCTATTATATATGTAAAAAAGAAAGTAACAAGTGATGGTGAAGGTATAGAGAAATTGGAACTTTTGTGGTCTGTTGGTAAAAATATAAAATGGTGTAATTGCTATGGAAAATAATATGGCAGTTCTCCTAAAAATCAAAACTAGAATTACCATATGATCAAGCAATTTTACTTCTGGGTATAAACCCCAAATAATTAAAATCAGATTCTCAAAGAGATATTTGTACAATTATGTTCATAGCGGTATTATTCCTAACAGCCGACAGGTGGAAGCCACTCAAGTTTCTTTTTTTAGGCATATGAAAATTCATTACTACAGTGTTTTCACCATTAAAATTTATGATCTTGGTCTTTACTTCTTGCCTTTGTATAGGGCCAAAAGAGACACACTGGCTACTTTGACAACCTTAAAGCGGACTCCAGGAATATCACCAACAGCATGACCTTTGTGACCAAATCCAGCAACCAGAACTTCATCGTTTTCCAGAATTAAGTTCAAGCAACCACTGTTGAGTACAAAAGCTGTGATTTTCTTGCCATTCTTGATCAGCTGGACCCTGACGCACTTCCTAATGGCAGAATTTGCCTGTTGGGCGTCAACTCCTACTTTTTCCAGCACGATTCCTTTTGCACGAGAAGCACTTCCAAAAGGGTTGGCCTTCAGGGCTGTACCCAAATGGGCTTTCTTGTACTGTTTATTATGCCATTTCTGGTCTCGTCAGTGACTACGGAGCTTCCTAGCAGTATGATGTCCATGACACCTGCACATCCTGTCGGAGCAACGGGCCTGAGCCAGAGAGAAGCAGCCAGAAGCCACTCAACTTTCTATCAGCAGATGGATGGTTAAACGAAATGTAGTACATACATATAGCACATTTATATGTATAAAAACATTATTTTGCCGTAAAAAGAAAGGAAATTCTGACACATGCTACAACATGAATGAACCTCGAGGACATTAAGCTAAGTGGAATAAACCACTCACAAAAAGATAAATACCGTATAGTTTCGCTTCTATAAGGTACCTAGAGCAGTGAAATTCATAGAGACCAAAAGTGAAATGGTAGTTGCCAGGGACTGGGGTGGGGAGGAGAAAATGAGGAATTTTTAAATGGATATAGAGTTTCAGTTTCGTAAGATAAAAAGTTCTGGTGACGGCTGCACAGCAATATGAATGTGCTTAATACCACTGAACTGTGCTCTTACAAATGATTAAGATGGCCAGGCACCATGGCTCACGCTTATAATCTCAACACTGTGGGAGGCCAAAGGAGATGGATCACTTGAGATCAGGAGTTCGAGACCAGCCTGGCCAACATGGCAAAAGCCTGTCTCTATTAAAAATACAAAAATTAGCTGGGCGTGGTGGCAGGTGCCTATAATCCCAGCTATTTGGGAAACTGAGGCATGAGAATCTCTTGAACTTTGGAGGTGGAGGGTGCAATGAGCTGAGATCACGCCACTGCACTCCAGCCTGGGCAACAGAGTGAGACTCTGTCTCAAAAATAAAATAAAATAATAAAATAAAAAATAATTTAGAGGGTAAATTTTGGGTTACATGTGCTTTGTCATTATTAAACAATTATTTTGCAAGCTAACACCACATGAACCAAACATTTTGGTGAGCTGGAACAGCCTACGAGTTGCCAACTTACAGCCTTCAGGATTTAGCAATAGCTGAAATAGCCAATATAGGACCAATAGTAATGACTGAATTCAGCACAATGATCTTGAAGTAATGAATAAATTCAGCATTATGAATTTGTTTTTAAAGATGTTTGGGTATTACTCAGGCAAAAAAGTTACTTCCCGTTGAGGTTCAATGTTGAAATCTTATTTGAATTTGTATGTTGTTAAGCTTTGATATAACAATTGATAGCATGACTGGCAAGGGGAAGAGGTATATCATAAAGCAAAGAAGAGCTTGTTGCTCAGATAAGGAAAGAAAATAAATTTGAAAGCTTTAAGACCAAGATAGGAATTTGTAGAGTTAACAAAAATGAAATGAATATATGAAAATATGTAGGTTTCTTATTGCTAGAAAATAAAAAAATAGAAGAAACAATTTAAAAAATCTGGTCATTCACTATATGCCTGTATATGTTATTTATACACATATATTTATATCTTGTGTGTATATAAATTATATAGATGGTCTTTCATACTTCCTCTAGATGGGTAACCCAGTGGTGAAACAAAATTTCTGTACATGAGAAGTTTGGAAACTGAGCTGAGGTTTCCTATTACTTCCCAGTGGACTAGTAGAGAGTAGCTTTTTTCTCCTTTTACCAACAATCTGCAAGAAAATGGGAGTGTTTGAAAGCCTCCACTTGTATAGAGTGTTCCAGTATAGCCATTCTAATGCCAATACTCTCAAAGTGAAAGTGAACTAAAATAGTCAAACCAAACTATCCATCAGATAAGTGCTTATATAACCACAGAAATCTAGAACAAATTAATTTGACTTCAAATGCTTCCTGAAATGCAGTCTAAAAACAAAAGAAACTGCCTAAGCATGTGAACTTTGCTAGCTATTTTTTGTTTAGATTAAATTTTAAATTGTTACTTTAGAATTTTTTTTTTGTATTGTTGGTAAAGCAAGTAAGTAATTTGTTTCATTGCAAGTCAACAATTTCAGTGTAAGAAAAAGGAGATGTAATAACTGAATCAATAGTTTAAATAGGAAAGCTGCACTGTTGGAAAGATTAATATAAATTGTGGTGTTCCATGGCTGGAAAACATTGGTTATAGCCCTGTGCACTGACAAGGTCCAGGGCAAGGTCATTCTGTGATCTACTCTAGTGTTCAAGAGCACAGGACCTCTTAGAAAATGGTTGATTCCGTATATGGGCTGGAAAGTACAATGTGAAACTCTACTATCAGGTTGTGCCAGGAAGCAGGGAAGCTTTTGAAGATTAATGGTGTTATGTCAAAAGACCACAGAAACCAATTTAAGGTGTGCTTGAGACAATTCGAGCACCAAAAGGAGGATAATAGTTTTTGTCAGTTGACACACTGTAAATCTGAAAAACTATTAGTTCATAATAATGTGCAAAAGAGAAAAAAGTAAACGAAGTGTTGAGGCTTGTTATTCAATCATGTTTGTGTTATTAACTAATTTATTGTATGGCTAAATAGCGTAGAAACAAAAAGCGTAAATGTGTCAGCTCAATGCATTTTCTGACTCAAAGGGAATATGAGTAGAATGATACCACAAGTTGTGACCTTAAATCAGACATAAAATATTCAAATTAGATTGTGTATATAGACATATTAGGTTGGTGCAAAAGTAATTGCGGACTTTGCCATTTAAAAGAAAAAAGGCAAAAACCACAATTACTTTTGCACCAATTTAATACATATATAAGCATATGTTCTCATATATTATTGGTAATATATAATGATACATATTATATATTGCTGTATTATATATAATAGTATACATTATATAGATATATAATGATATATATTATATTGATATATGTTCATATATCATGATTATGTATTAATATATTGTGATAATATATCTTATATTAATATATTTATATATTAATATATCATGACATATTAACATATATATACCATCATATTAATATGTAATATACCATTATATGTAAACATATGTAATTTTGATATGTATGTTTATATATAATGATATATATGATATATGTCATTATTATATATAATTATGAATTACCAATAATATATTAGTACATATGCTGATATATATGCATTAAGTTGGTGCAAAAGTAATTTTGCTTTTTCACTTTTTTGTATAGTTTTATAGTTCTAAGAATAAAATAATTTTAAGAGTCATCAGGCCCAAAGGACTTAAAGTTACATTTCTCAGGAGCCCATCAAGGGCAAAGACCTTCAGAATTAGAAGAGGAATCACCTTTCTATTAATTGAAGTTTTCCAACTTGAGTGAAAGAACTCTTACGAGACTAAAGAATTAGATCATACAGATAACCTGAATTCATGGAAGTAGGCTAACTGATCCTCTTAGAGTTTTGAAATCACTGGTGTAACAAAAATTGGGTTCAGCAACCATAGCAACAAATAATGTCCTTGTGAGGTAAATTTCCCTCAATAACATCAACTAACAGGTATGGGAATTGTTTTCTTCACATGAATTAGCATGTTTTTCAACCTGAGAATATTTATAACTAAGTACAGAAATGTTAAGAAGGAAGCTCTGCCTTGTTGATATTGTATATGCTAATGATAAACATATTATTGGCCAGTGGAGTCACAGTTTTAAATAATTTAAAATGGCTATTTAAATAATATGCAGTATTTAATTTATGACTTTAAGAAGTAATCATATACAGTTTTATCTCATCTAAGAAAACATTAGGTTTACATTCTTTACAAGCATTGCTCATTAAATGTATAAGAATTATTGAAGACCCAGGAAAATTTTATTTCCTGTATTAGCCAATTGTAGTATTTAAAAGGCAAATTCTTGAGGTGATCCAACTGCTAAGTGTTCTTCCATCACAAAGTGTCACTCCTCCCTATTGTCACTCCTATTCTGTTCCCCAACACCTCACTACCTGATCTACAAATTGGAGATATGAGTGTTCAAAGGCCACCTAAACACTGTAGGCTATTTAGTCTCCTTGTTCACAGGCTCCGGCTGTATCCCGATAAACTTCCCATGGCCTAATTCCCTGCTCCCTGTCCTAGTCTTGTTATTTCATAAAGTGACACACTGGGGTATAATAGAATAATAACAATAAGAGCAGGGTGCTTTGATTTTCTCAAATAACAGTATCTCATCATGTGTTCTGCTCCATTTTTCTATTTATTTATTTATTTTATTGTTTTTGAGACAGAGTCTTGCTCTGTTGCCCAGGTTGGAGTGCAGTGGCACTACCTCAGCTCACTGCAACCTCTGCCTCCCAGGTTCAAGTGATTCTCCTGCCTCAGCCTCCCAGTCGCTGGGGCTATAGGCAGGCGCCAACATGCCCGGCTAATATTTGTATTTCTAGTAGAGATGGTGTTTCACCATGTTGGCCAGGCTGGTCTCGAACTTCTGACCTCAGGTGATTCACCTCAGCCTCCCAAAATGCTGGGATTACAGGCATGAGCCACTGTGCCCGGACCATTTTTTCTATTTATAATGATACGGGAGGTGGGCAGAAAAGTGCTGGGTAGAGAAGAATGGGGTCCCTGGAGTGGGCTCCACCCTTGGACCTTTTCCCCATGGACCTAGGTGAGAATGGGGACTCCTGTTTTCATGCCCAAATGTTGCATTTTTCAAGACCACTCTGGTCCTCCATGCCCCCCAACCTGTGCCCATATAAACCCGAGACCTTAGTGGGCACAGACACAAGCACAAGCAGCTGAATGTCAGAACTAGAAGACCAGTGATGACAGAACAGCATGGCAGAGAAAGAGAGAAGAGGAAGGATGTCTGGACACCTAGGGGAGTTCAGGCAGGGGCAACTGGAGAAGAGTCTGGCCGCTGGGAGGCCCGACTCCATGGGAAAACCACCTTCCCACTCCATTCCCCACCTTCCGGCTCCCCATCCATCTCAATGACAGCCACCTCCACCACTCAATAAAACCTTGCACTCATCCTTCGAGCCCACATGTAATCTGATTCTTCTGGTACACTGGGCAAGAACTTGGGATACAAAAGGCTGTCACCCTGGCCCCCTGCCCTTGCAGTAAGGCACAGGATCCATTGAGCTGATTAACATACAAGTCATCTGCAGATGGAAAATCTAAAAGAACTTGGTAACACACACCCATAAGGGCTTCAGGAGTCACAGATAGCTACTCTGAGAGGCTGCCGTGGGGCCAGCCTTGCACCTGCCCATCTGCATGTTCTCCCTGGGGTTTTGAGCTGTGGGGAAAGCAAGCATACAACACCCCTCAGACTAATTCTGAGGGGAATCAGAGAACTCTCCCATTCCAATAACATTTATAAAGCAGGGAGGCCAGTACTATACAGGGCTCCATTGGGTGGGTAGGGGTTCTGCACTCATTTAGAAAATGACCACAGTTGACCTTTGAACAATGCGGATTTGAACTGCATGAATCCACTTACGCGTGAATTTTCTTCCACCTACGCCACATCTGATATAGCGTGACCAAGCCCTCCTCTTCCTCCTCTCCTTTCAGCCTACTCAATGTGAAGACAATCAATGTTTATGACGATCCACTTCCACTTAAGGAATAGTATACATATTTTGTCTTCCTTATGGTTTTCTTAATAACATTTTCTCTTCTCTAGATTAATTTATTGTAAGAATACAGTACATAATACATATAATGTACAAAATATGTGTTAATCGACTATGTTATTAGTAAGGCTTCAGGCCAACAGTAGCTATTAGGAATTAAGTTTTTGGAGGAGTCAAAAGTTGTACGTGGATTTTCAACTGGGAGGGAGATTAGCTCTTCTAACCCCTGCATTGTTCAAGAGTCAACTGTATCTGACTTTTCCATCAAAGGGGTTATGCCCATGTCCTGGTTGTTCCTTATCTGCTCTTTGGATGGCTAAGGGTTTCCAAGTAGTATTAGTGTCAAAAATAAATTGCTCTAGAAATAGATTTCTTTCAGGGGGTCACAGACTCAGATCAAGGTTCTGATATTATGGGACATACTTTCTACATGTGTTTAAAATCCTAAATGTCAAATAATAACCTCGTATTTTTTCCCACTCTGAGGACTCTGGCAAAGTAAAGAGAGGAAACTATGACATTAAAGAAACACTAAGTAATTTCTCAGTGAATGAGGGTGCAAGTGGCTGAGATCTTCCAATGATCAATACATGTGAGAAGTCATTCTGCATTCTGGGGCTTCAGGCCACTGAAATAATCAGGAACAATGCAGAGAGCTTCCAGCTTATATTCCGGCTGTTTCTCTCCAAAGCAGAAAACGTGGTAATGCCATTTACAAACACTTGTTCTGCCTACACTTCCTTTTCTCTATACATACGGGCTACCAGTTCAATAATATATTCTACGCCAATGAATTCTTTCCAGCTGGAGATGGTCTGTGTAAAGGAATTTTGGACTAAAACAGCCTTGTATCTGGATGGGCTGTGCCCTGTGAAATTCTCTCAATCCCTTTGCTGAACCATGCTTAAGATCACTGTTATGTATGCGCCTGTCTCATTGTTAAGTCTTCCTGCATGTTAACCAGGGACCTGCAAATTCTAGGCCTTAACTACATCAAAGTAATCATGGAAGCAAGGGGGATTTCTGTAATTTGCAGATACCACTGAAGAGTAGAAAAGCTCAGAAAGGGATTCCTAGATTTTACCACTTTCTGGCAGCCTCAGATTTAAAATGGGAAAACACAATTGCCTTGGGGCATTAGCCACTGCCTAAGGGAAGTCCACAACATAATCTTTTTTTTTTTTTTTTTTTTTTTTTAAGAACAGAGTTTCACTCTTGTCACCAAGGCTGCACTGCAATGGCGCGATCTCGGCTCACTGCAACCTCTGCCTCGCGGGTTCAAGCGTTTCTCCTGCCTCAGCCTCTGGAGTAGCTGGGATTACAGGTGCCCACCACCATGCCTGGCTAATTTTTGTATTTTTAGCAAAGATGGGGTTTCGCCATGTTGGTCAGGCTGGTCTCGAACTCCTGACCTCAGGTGATCCACCTGCCTTGGCCTCCCAAAGTGTTGGGATTATAGGTGTGAGCCACAAAATAATCTTAAAGATCTGGGAGATGAGGGACAAGCAACCTCAGGACCACAGCTTCGAACTAAAAAACCACTCAGTTAATTTTGTGACTGCCAGTAGAAAGGTCCTCCTTTTCTTGCCTCTCTCCATCCTACTCTCCATCTGCTTATAGACCGCCTCTCAAATTCATCCTTCTCTACCTCTTCCTCTGTCTTTTGATGACATAGTTGTTTCTTCTCTTTCCATATTTTGCTCTCAACCCGTGGTTATATAAGTCACTATGAAGTCTTTTCCTTCCAACTACCGCCATTTTGACCTTTCTGCCCATTTTGAGGACATTTGTAAATAAAATTCTCTGCTTGAGGTTTTTTGGGCCACCCAGTTTCTGCCAAGTCAGGCTGCAGATCAGTGTGAGAACTGGTTGTGTTAAAACTTCTTCAGAGTACTTTTCCCCCTTTGTTACAGGATAGACTTCAGACAGCTACTTCTTCTTGTAGATGTCTGAGAGTGTAGAATGAAAGTGTTGTTTCTAGTATACCCTTATTTTGAGGACAAGTCCTGGCAAAGATGCTTTGTGTGGCCAAACTTCAGTCAGACTTCTGAACTTTTTCTTAGGCCTGTCTGTGCACTCTCTTATCAAATCTAGTTTTAGCAAAGAACCCTACTAAGTCATTTTAGCAAGAACCCTCCCACCCCCAACATCCGATCATTCTTGATCATATGCCTCATCCTCCACCCACGTCCTGGGGTAATGTCATCACATGAACAGCCTTCCACAGACATCCTGGCAGGTGGGTTTAGCCAGAATCCTCCTTATCCCTGATGTTTTCTCTTAGTAATTTTCCATCCACTGACCCTTACCTTGCTCCTTGGTTATAAATTCCCACTTGCCTGGGCCGTCTTCAGAATTGGACCCAATCTCTCTCCTCCACTGAAAAATCCCATTGCAGGGGACCTTATGTCTTTCACAGTGGTCCTTAGTAAAGTCTGCCTTACCACGCTTTCACAAGCATCATTGAATATTTTTTCTTTTGGTACCCTTGCTTTGAAGGAGAATGTTTCCTATTATTTTCCTCACTTTGCGCTGCCTTGTCTCCTGTATTTGTCTCCACTTTAGGCCTTGTCTCCTGTACTTGCAGAGCGGTGACAAACTGAGGATTAACTTTCCAGGATGTAAATATCTAGGTATAGAAAGTTACTAATCAAATTCAATCCAAACAAAACTAACCTTTCAAAATCAAAGAAAAAGAGAGGATTCTGAATGCAACAAGAAAAAAGAAGCAAATAACATATAAGGGGGTTTCAATATGGCTCACAGCAGAAACCTTACAGGCCAGGAGAGAGTGGGATTATATATTCAGAGCACTAAAGAAAAAAAACCTGTCCGCCAAGAATACTGTACCCAGCAAAGCTGTCCTTTAGAAATGAAGGAGTTTTAAAGACTTTACCAGAAAATAAAAGCCGAGGGAGTTTATCATTACCACACCCATCTTACAAGAAATGCTAAAGGAAATTTTTGAAGCTGAAATAAAAGGATACTAATAAGTAACATAAAAATGTCTGAAAGTGTAAAACTCACTGGTGAAACTAAGTAAACAGGGAAATTCAGAATACTCTAATATTGCAATGGTGGTGTGTAAATCACTTAAATCTTTAGTATAATGGTTAAAAGACAGAACTATTAAAAATAATAATAGGTACAATAATTTGTTAAGGGACATGTAGTATAAAAAGATGGAAATTGTGACATCAAACATACAAAATGTTGAAGGAAGAATGGAGTAAAATGTAGAGTTTTTTTGGAATAAAATTTAAGTGGTTATCAATTTAAAAGAACCTGTCATAACTGTAAGATGCTTTTTTGTAAGCCTCAAGGCAACCACAAAGCAGAACCTACAGTTGATATACAGAAAATAAAAATCAAGGAATCAAAACATACCACTAAAGAAAATCACTCAACCACAAAGGAAGATAGAAAAAGAGAAAGAAAGAAACAAGGATCTATGAAACATTTTAAAAAGGTGGTAGTAAGCCCTTACCTACAAATAATTACCTTGAATGTAAATGAATTAAATTATCCAATCAAAAGACATAGAGTGTCTAAACTAATTTTTTTAAGACCTAGATATATACTACTTAGAAGAGATTTTCTTAACCTGTAGACTAAAAGTAAAGGGATGGAAAAAGATATTTCATGCAAATGGAAATCAGAGAGATTGGTAAAGGAAGCAGGGGTAGTGATAAAACTGGAGAATGGTTACCAGGGACTGGCATCAGGGCTTGGGGAGATGTTGATAAAAAAGTACACAATTTTAGTTAGAAGAAATAAGTTCAAGAAGTCTATTGTACAGCATGGTGATGTGAACACCAAATATCTGAGAGGTCTCAGTCAATATGGGAAGTTTATTTTGCCAAAGTTAAGGACACACCCATGACACAGCCTCAGGAGGTTGTGACAACATGTGCCCAAGGTGTCTGAGGCACAGCTTGGTATTATACATTTTAGGGAGACATGAGACATCAATCAACATGTGTAAGATGTACATTGGTTCTGTCCAGAAAGGCGGGACAACTTGAAGCTTGGTGGGTCTTCCAGGTCATTGGTAGACAAGAGACAAACGGTTGCGATCTTTGGAGTTTCTGATTAGCTTTTCCAAAGGAAGCAATCAGATAAGCATTTATCTCAGTGAGCAAAGAGATGACTTGGAACAGAGTGGGAGGCAGGTTTGCACTAAGCAGTTCCCAGCTTGACTTTTCCCCTTAGCTTAGTGATTTAGGGGTCCCAAAATTTATTTTCCTTTTACAGTGAACATAGTTAATAACAATATATTTTATACTTGGAAAATGCTAAAAGAGTGAATGTTAAGTGTCCTCACCACAGATATGATAACTATATTAGGTAATGTATATGTTAGTTAGCTAGATTTAGTCATTTATACACACACACACACACACACACACACACACACAGACACAGACACACACTACGGGAGCAGTGGCTCATGCCTGTAATCCCAGCTCTTCAGGAGCCTGAGATGGGTGAGTCACCTGAGGTCAGAAGTTCAAGACCAGCCTGGTCAACATGGGGAAACCCCATCTCTACTAAAAATACAAAAATTAGCCAGGCGTGATGATGGCCGGTGCCTGTAATCCCAGCTACTCGAGAGGCTGAGGCAGGAAATCACTTGAACCCCGGGAAGCAGAGGTTGCGGTGAGCTGAGATCACACCATTGCACTCCAGACTGGGCAATGAGAGTGAAACTCTGTCTCAAAAATAAAAAACAAACAAACAAACAAATTATGTTGTATATAATAAATACATTAAAATTTATCAATCAAAACATAAAGTAATTTAAAAGAGTAAGCCCAACATACAAACCACAAATTTTCCTATAGCAACTTCAAAATAACTCAATTTTGCCATTTCTAAAATAAGCTGGTCACAAGAGATGAGTTAAAACACTCAATAGACGATAGTGTTGTTTAGATTCAGGTGAGCCACTGAACAGATTTGAACAAGCAAGTAGCAGGTGTAGGAGACCAGAAAAATCACCACAAAATACAACTGTAGGAGACCCTAAATATGCCTTCTGCCGTAAGTATTATTTGGAGCTCATTATTTTGAGAAACAGCATACACATGAAAACCTCTGAAAACAGAATGTTACCCTTTTGTAAAAGAAAATTTCCATTTTTAAGGGTCTCTCTCTCTCTTTCTCTCTCTCAGTCTCTCTCTCTGTACCAGGAAGAGAAGATGACTGTAAATCACAAAAAAATTCTTATCAATGGAGAGGGCACTTACTTAAATCTACATAACAAACTTTACTCTAGTTATCATACTTTTCCTGGTCATCTTCCTTTAACTTGCCTCTCTCACCACCTTTTTCCGTTGTTTTACCTAAAAATGGTATTTAAGCCCAAATTCTAGCCACCTATTTGAATTTACTCACCCCTGAGTTTCACCCATGTATGTATTTTTTATCTTATTAATCTGTCTTTTGTAACATGGGCTCCAGCTGAAAATCTAAACGGGTAAAAGAAAAAGATATTTTTTGTCTCCCACACAAATGACATGTTTGCAGTATGTTAAAAGGCAAGAAAAATTACGCAAGTAGCCCCAAGACCTTCATATGGTCTTTGTTAGTTGGCTCTAAACATTAAGTACTTTCAATAAATCTGGCTTCCAACAAATGAATTTACTAAAAAATGAGTTTTTAGTAAAACTCCAAAAAATGAATATTTTCCAGTTAAGGCAGATAACATGACATTTAACAACTTTTAGATAGTCATCAGTATAAAATATGTAACTTAATTGGGTTATGCTTATTCAACTTATGTAATGCATTCACATTGAGAAGATTAGAAAGGATTTCCATCTTATAAAAAGTTTCTAAATATAGCTAAGGTGGCCGGGTGCGGTGGCTCAAGCCTATAATCCCAGCACTTTGGGAGGCCGAGACGGGCGGATCATGAGGTCAGGAGATCGAGACCATCCTGGCTAACACAGTGAAACCCCGTCTCTACTAAAAAATACAAAAAACTAGCCGGGCGTGGTGGCGGGCACCTGTAGTCCCACCTACTCGGGAGGGGCTGAGGCAGGAGAATGGCGTGAACCCGGGAGGCGGCGGAGCTTGCAGTGAGCTGGCGATCCGGCCCACTGCACTCCCAGCCTGGGCGAGCAGAGCAAGACTCCGTCTCAAAAAAAAAAAAAAAAACAAAAAAAAAAAAAAAAAAAAAATATATTATATATATATATATATAGCTAAGGTGTGCATAAACCTGGGTGACTGAAATACACGAAGTATAGTCAAGAGGTAACCCTTTCGCATACCAGTAATGTATCAGCGTATTCTTTAAAATCTGAACTAGGTACAAGTATAATTATATTATTTGTAAAAACAGATATTTACAGGATGTCTTAATGTGGTTAGCAATGGGACTACAAAGATAAACAAGATAGTCATTGTATTTAAGGATATTCTCAGTCTACTGTGAGAGGGAGAGATGTAAACAGAAATTAGTTCTGAGGGCCCAGGAGAAAGAGAAATTAGCTTTACCTAAAAATATGGAAGCCACACAGAGGAGGAACCATTTGAATTAGATCTTAGGTTGAATGTGATGGTTCATGCCTGTAATCTCAGCACTTTGGGAGATCAAAGTGGGTGGATCACCCAAGGTCAGGAGTTTGAGACCAACCTGGCCCAAATGTTGAAACCCCATCTCTACTAAAAATACAAAATTAGCCAAGCATGGTGGCGCATGCCTGTAATCCCAGCTACTCAGGAGGCTGAGACAGGAGAATCGCTTGGACCCGGGAGGTGGAGGTTGCAGTGAGCCAAGATCATGCCACTGCACTCCAAACTGGGCGACAGGGCGATAGTTCCTCTCAAAAACTAAAATAAAATAAATAAATAAATAAATTAGACCTTAAAGCCGAGAAAGGCTTTTATAGTTAGAAGAGAGGGCAGGGCATTTTAGGAAAAAGATCAAAGTCAGGCAATGAAAAAAGAAAGTTTGGAAATTCTGGAACAAAGGGTGCATGGTGGCTTCTGAACTTGGATTTGAGTGGAATTTGAAAAGGATCTTAAATGTGAAAATAAAACATTGAATTAAGTCTTGCACCCGATTTTGCATTTAGTGAGAGTAAAAAAAAAAAAAGCTATATAAGAAATGGAATGGGCCATGCGTGGTGGCTCATGCCTGTAATCCCAGAACTTCGGGAGGCCGAGGCAGGCAGATCACTTGAGGTCAGGAGTTTGAGACCAGCCTGACCAACATGGAGAAACCTCATCTCTACTAAAAATACAAAATTAGCTGGGCATGGTGGTGCATGCCTGTAATCCTAGCTACTTGGGAGTCTGAGGCAGGAGAATCGCTTGAACCCAGGAGGTGGAGGTTGCAGTAAGCCGAGATCTTGCCATTGCACTCCAGCCTGGGCAACAAGAGTTAAATGCATCTCGAAAAACAAAACAAAAAAAGAAATGGAGTGGTATAATCATTTTTGTGTTTTGGAAGGATGACTCCGATATGACCCTTTAACTACAAACTACAATAAGAATGGAGACCGGATAGGACAAGGTTTTAACAGTCCAGGTGAAAAATAATCAAGTTCTGGATTAAGTTCTTGACAACACATTAGAAAAGGCGAGATTGAAATGCAGAGATGCTTCTGAATATAGAACTGACAAGATGAATGAATGATTGAAGAAACAACATTGAAAAGTAGAAAGAGTGCTGAATTTGCAGCCTGGGTAGTTAGCTCAACTCTAGATTTCGTCATTAATTTGCTTTTTGATCTTGGACAAATTATTTCCCCCTTCTTATTAATAAGATACAATCATAGCTATACAATGAGGATAGATACAATATTTATAAATCTTCTTTATGTCATTAATTTTATTATCATTAACATTCAGAGCATGAGAGAGAAGGAAATCTTGGAATGCCCCCTAAATTTTTGACTTAGGAAGCTACATAGATGATGAGGCCATAAACTTAAAGGGACAGAATAGGTTCTTGGAAATCAGCATGAATTCACTTCTAATCTCTGTAGGACTCCAGGTCAAGATGGCCAGAGGACAGTTAAAAATAAGGAACAGAAACTTGTGGAAAGAAGTTTGAGGTGTTTTTTTTGGTTGTTTTTTTGTTTTTTTGTTTTTCTTCTGAGACGGAGTCTCGCTCTGTCACCCAGGCTGGAGTGCAGTGGTGGGATCTGGGCTCACTGCAAGCTCCGCTTTCTGGGTTCACGCCATTCTCCTGCCTCAGCCTCCCGAGTAGCTGGGACAACAGGTGCCTGCCACCACACCCGGCTAATTTTTTTTGTAATTTTAGTAGAGACGGGGTTTCAACATGTTAGCCAGGATGGTCTTGATCTCCTGACCTCGTGATCCACCTGCCTCAGCCTCCCAAAGTGCTGGGATTACAGGTGTGAGCCACTGCGCCTGGCTGAGGTTTAAAATATAGATTTTGGAGCTTGTCAGTATACAAATGACTTTTGAAGTAAAAATAATGAATGAGATTCATCAAAGAGAGAAGAAAGAGCTAGAAAAATGTATTTCAGGAACTGAACATGTGTGACAGTGAATCTTGCCTTTAAAAAATGAATTATCTGCTGGGCACTGAGGCTCATACCTGTAATCCCAGCACTTTTGGAGGACGAGGCTGGCAGATCACCTGATGTCAGGGGTTTGAGACCAGCCTGACCAACATGGAGAAACCCTAACTCTACTAAAAATACAAAATTAGCTGGGTGTGGTAGTGCATGCCTGTAATCTCAGCTATTCGGGAGGCTGAGGCAAGAGAATCACCTGAACCTGGGAGGTGGAGGTTGCTGTGAGCTGAGATCACACCATTGCACTCAAGCCTGGGCAACAAGAGGGTGAAGTTCCTTTAAGAAAGACCTGTAATTGAAAACTTTCACTTTGTATTAACATAGCCTTGCTTTTGCCTTTGAGCAATCCAAATTCTTGATTTGGATAAATATTGACTAGAAAAAAAATGGAAAGGCAGTGTTACAAAGATTCCTAAGTCAGGCAAGAGATTTTGCATAAACCCAGCTTCCAAGGTATGAATCCAGTGAGACAGAATACTCACACATGTCAGGAAAAGAAAATGCATTTCTCACAAATAGGCAACAAGAATCAACGGAAACCTAGGATCTATGGCAAGCCCATTCCACAAGGCTCCTGAAAGATGCATAGGGTTGGATGGAGTCTTTATAGCTGAGGATCCTCACAAGCACTGTGCTCTGGGTTTTATACCCTGGGCAGTACGGGGATCATGGAGCACAAGAATTGCAGAACACTCCATTCTGGAAGAATCAGAACACAGCCTAGGTTGTTCTAGACGTCTTTTTTCTTATCTCGGGATGTTGCATTCTCAGTATATTCTGCACAAGATTGCAAGCAGGAGGGGAAAGAGCAGAGCTGGCCAAGATTATTTGAAGATTTGTCCTCCTGTAGATGGAGCCAAAATTTTGTTCTGGAAGGTCAGGACTATAAGAAACTAAAATGATTTGCATAACGCAAAAGTTGTTCTTGTTAGAGACAAAAGATAACTACTCTCTTAGTCTATTCTATGTGCTACAATAAAATAGCATAAACTAGGTAGTTTTTAAAGAGCAGAAGTTTATTTCTCACAATTTTGGAGGCTTAGCAAATCAAAAACTAAGGTGCCAATAGATTAGGTATCTTGTGAGGATCACTTCCTCATAGATGGTGTCTTTTTGCTGTCTTCACATGGTGGAAGGGGCAAACAAGCTCCCTCATGTCTCTTTTATAAGAACACTGATCTCATTCATTAGGGCTCCACTCTTATGATCTCAACTCCTCCTAAAGGCCCCGCATTTCAAGATCATCACCTCGGAATTTGGAATTTGAATTTGGGAGACAACATGGTTTGGCTCTGTGTCCCCACCCAAATACCCAAATGTCATCTTGAATTGTATAATAATCCCCACAATCCCCATGTGTGGAGGGAGGGACCAGATGGGAGGTGATTGGATCATGGGGGTGGTTTTCTCTTTGCTGTTCTAGTGATATTGAGTGAGTTCTCATGAAATCTGATGGTTTTATAAGGGAGTTTTCCCTGAGTTGCTTGCTCTCTCTTGCCTGTCACCATGTAAGACATGCCTCTTCTCCTTCTGCCATGATTGTAAGTTTCCTGAAGCCTCTCCAGCCATGCAGAACTGTGCATCAATTAAGCCTATTTTCTTTATAAATTACCCAGTCTTGGGTATGTCTTTGTAGCAGTGTAAAAATGAACTAATATAGAACTGTGCATCAATTAAGCCTATTTTCTTTATAAATTACCCAGTCTTGGGTACGTCTTTGTAGCAGTGTAAAAATGAACTAATACAGTAAATTTGTACCAAGAGTGGGGTACTGCTATAAAGATATGTGAAAATGTGGAAGTGACATTGGAACTGTGTAACAGGCAGAGGTTGGAAAAGTTTGGAGGGCTCAGAAAAGGACAGGAAGATGTGGGAAAGTTTGGAACTTCCTAGAGAGTTGTTGAATGGTTTTGACCAGAATGCTGATAGTGATATAGTCAGTGAAGTCAAGGCTGAGGTGGTCTCAGATCACAGTGAGGAACTTGTTGGGAATGGAGCAAAGGTCACTCTTACTCTCTTCAGCAGAGAGACTGGCTGCATTTTGCCCCTACCCTAAAAATCTGTGGAACTTTAAATTGAGAAGATCTGAAATTTAAACTTATGTTTAAAAGGGAAGAGGAGGATAAAAGTTTGAAATATTTGCAGCCCGACAATGTCATAGAAAAGAGAAACACATTTTCTTTCTTTCTTTTTTTTTTTTTTTGAGACGGAGTCTCACTCTGTCGCCCAGGCTGGAGTGCAGTGGCCGGATCTCAGCTCACTGCAAGCTCCGCCTCCCGGGTTTACGCCATTCTCCTGCCTCAGCCTCCCGAGTAGCTGGGACTACAGGCGCCCGCCATCTCGCCCGGCTAGATTTTGTATTTTTTAGTAGAGACAGGGTTTCACCATGTTAGCCAGGATGGTCTCGATCTCCTGACCTCATGATCCGCCCGTCTCGGCCTCCCAAAGTGCTGGGATTACAGGCTTGAGCCACCGCGCCCAGCCAAGAAACACATTTTCTAGGAGGAATTCAGGCTGGCTGTAGAAATTTGCATAAGTTACGAGGAGCAGAATGTTAATCACCAAGACAACAGGGCAAAAGTCTCGAGGGTGTATCAGAGAACTTCACAGCAGACCCACCCATCACAGACCTGGAAGCCTAGGAGGGAAAAATGGTTTCATGGGCCCAGACCCAGGGCCCCAATGTTGCTCTGTGCAGCCTTGGGACTTGGCACCCTGCATTCCAGCCATGACTAAAAGGGGCCAAGTTACTGTTCAGGCCATTACTTCAGAGGGTGAAAGTCCCAAGTCTTGGTGGCTTCCATGTAGTGTTAGGCCTGCCAGTGCATAGAAGTCAGAATTGAGGTTTGGAAACCTCCACCTAGATTTCAGAGGATGTATGGAAATGCCTGCATGTCCAGGAAGAAGTTTGCTGCAAGAGTGGAGCCCTCATGGAGAACCCCTGCTAGGGCAGTATGGAAGGGAAATGTGGGGTTGGAGCACCCACACAGTGTTCCCACTGGGGCACTTTCTAGTGGAGCTGTGAGAAGAGGGCCACTGTTCTCCAGACCCCAGAATGCACCTGGAAAAATTGGAGACACTCAACACCAGCCAAGAGAGGGCTGTACCCTGCAAAGCCGCAGGGGTGGAGCTGCCCAAGACTGTGGGAACCCACCTCTTGCATCAACATGACCTGGATGTGAGGCATGGACTCAAAGGACAATATTTAAGAGCTCTAAGATTTAATGACTGTGCCACTGAATTCTGGACTTGCACGGGACTTGCAGGCCCTTTGTTTTAGACAATTCCGCCGATTTGAAATGGGAGCATTTATCCAATGCCTATACCCTCACTGTATCTTGGAATTAACTAACTTGCTTTTGATTTTACAGACTCCTAGGCAGAAACGACTTGCTTTAGCTCAGATGAGACTTTGGACTGTGGACTTTTGAGTTCATGATGAAATGAGTTAAGACTTTGGAGGACAGTTGAGAAAACATGATTGTGTTTTGAAATGTGAGGACATAAATTTTTGGAGAAATGAGGGGTGGAATAATATGGTTTGGCTCTGTGTACCCACCTAAAGCGCCATAATCCCCACATGTCAAGGGAGGGACCAAATGGGAGGTGATTGGATCACGAGGGTGGTTCCCCCATGCTGTTCTAGTGATAGTAGGTGAGCTCTCACAAGATCCGAGAGTTTCATAAGGCAGGTTTCCCAGCTTTTGCTCATTCTCTTTCATGTGCCACCATGTAAGATGGGTCTCTTCCCCTTCCACCATGATTGGAAGTTTCCTGAAGCCTCCCCAGCCATGCAGAACTGTGAGTCAATTAAACCTCTTTTCTTTATCAATTACCCAGTCTGAGGTATGTCTTTATAGCAGTGTGAAAATGTACTAATACAGGAGGGGACATAATTAAACCATATAGTGTTAACTGGTCTTCATCCATGAATCTCTCACAAAAATATTCTTTTTCATTTTAGCACAGTCTCTAGAAGTTTTGGCATACACTGTGATTCAATCTAGCATCAAGACATTAAATGCAATTTAAGTAATAATGATTCTCAAATTTTTATTTATAACCAAACCTTTTCCCTGAGACTTAGGCTTATATATCCAAGCACCAAGTCATTTCTTCTGCTTGGGCATCAAAAAGGTATCTCAAAGTCAACATGTTAAAACCTAAGACTTGATTCCTTCCTATACTTAACACAATATTTTCCTCCAAGTCTTTGTCATTTCAGAAAACAGCAATTTCATTCTTCCAATGGCTTATCCCGAATGCTGTAGTTACTCTTGCCTCTATTTTTCTTCTCACATCTATATCCAATACCTCACTAAATATTACTAGTTTGAACTTCAAAATATGTCCAGAATCTGCACAGGAAGCAGAGCTTTTGGAACAATTTAGCCATTAGCATTCCACATATACAAAGCCAAGGAAACATCAATAGCTCTAACAATATATTAGTAACACTCTAAATTGTCTCCTTGTCTTTCCTTGCCTCCTTGCTTCTGACATGGATCCCAATAATTCTGCCTCCTGGTACCCATGCCTTTATATAATCTCTTCCCCTTGAATGTAGGCTGGACATAATGACTTACTTTTTGTTTTAAAAAAGCATATATTTAAGATGGATAACATGATGTTTTGATATATACATATACATGTACAGCAAAATGACTGCTATAGTCAAGCAAATTAACCTATCATTTCACATAGTTAAATTCCCTTTGTGTCTGTCATAAGCATCTAAAATCCACACAGCAAATATCCCAAATACAACATTAACTATAGTCCCCATGTTGTACATTAGATTTCTGGATTTGCTTACCCTATATATTTACAACACTCTATCCTTTGACCTATATCTCCCCATCACTCCCACCACCCCTAGCAAACACTCTATCTCTGTGGTTTTGACCCATTTTTTTTAGATTTTGTGTATAAGTGAGATAATGCAGTATTTTTCTTTCTGTGTCTGGCTTAATTCACTTAGTATAATATCCTCCAGTTTCTGTTGTGGCAAATGGAAGAATCTTGTTCTCTCTCTTTTTTCTAAATGTTATTTGTATAAATGTAAGGGTACAAATGCAGTTTTGTTATGTGGATATGTTGTGTAGTAATGTAGTCTGGGCTTTTAATGTAATCATCACCAGAATACTGTACATTGTACCTATTAATTAATTTCTCATACATCACCACCCCCTCACCCTCTCATCCTTCAGAGTCTGCAATGCCTATTATTCCACTCTATGTCCAATTATATACATTATTTGGCTCCCACATATAAGGGAGAAAATGTGATTTTTGACTTTATGTTTCTGAGTTGTTTCACTTAAAATAATGACCTCCAGTTCCATTTATATTGCTGCAAAAGCTATGATAGCATTATTTTTTCTCCTTATTTTTTATTTTATTTTTGTTTTTATTTTTTTGAGACGGAGTTTCATTCTTGTTGCTCAGGCTGGAGTGCAACGGCATGATCTCAGCTCATGGCAACCTTCGCCTCCCAGGTTCAAGCGATTCTCCTGCCTCAGCCTCCTCCTTCTTTTTAAAGGCTGATAATATTCCATTGTATATGTATACCACAGCCTCTTTATTCATTAATCCATCAATGGACAATTCAGTTGTTTCCATACTTGGCTTTTAATGAAACAAACACAGTAGAAGTGACAGAATGTTACTTCTATGATTAGGTTACAAAAGACTCTGACTTTTATCTTACTGAGATTTCCTCTCTGGCTCTTCATACTTGCTTGTCCTGAGGAAGAGGACTACTGGGTAAGAACTGAGAATGGCCTCTGGCCATTAGCCAACAAGGAGCTAAGGCCCTCAGTCCAACAGCCCTTGAGGAACTGAACCCTGCTGAAAACTGAATGAGGTTGGTGGTAAATTCTGCCCCAGTTGAACCTTTGCATTTATGAGGCCCCAGTCAACACCTTGATTACAAATTTGTGAAGACCCTTAAGCAGATGACCCAGCAAAGCCATGCTCAATTTCTGACCCACAAAAATGGGTGTTATGTTAAGTTGCTGAATGCTGATGCCATTTGTTACACAATAATAGTTAACTAATGTATCTCACTGAAGTCTAACCTTAAATGCAGCCAAAAGGACTGTAAAAGTCAGATCAAGCTGCTCCTCTACCTAAAATCAACCAATAGCTTTCAATCTTACTTGGGGTAAAAGCCAAAATCCTATGCTAGGCGTTGTGGTCTTATTTGATCAGGCCGCCATTAGTTCTCTGACTATCTCCTGTGATTCTCACTCTTGTGTTTTGTTTCACAAGGACCTCTTGGTGGTTCTTGAACCTACAAGCATGCTACCTTATTTAGAGTCTTTGCTCTTGCTTTTTTGTCTGCTTGAAAACTTTTCTCTGTATAACCATATGGTTTGTTCCTTCACTCTTTTTGATCTCTGCTCAAATGTCTCCTTATCAGTAAGACCTTCCCTAATCACCTTATAAAGTATAAACAATTTTCCTCCCTGGCCCTTTTACCTTCCCTAATGTATTCTTCTCTCTATGTATCTACTTATTCCTTGACCTATATACATATATATTATAAGTAATTATATGTATTATTTTCCCCCTAACGAAATAAAAGCCCAAGGAAGGAAAGGACTGATGTGTTTGCTGCTGTATCCCCGGTGCTAGAACAGAGTTTAACATGTAAATGTTCAATAAACATTTGTTGAATAAATGAACTACTGTTTCTTTAGCAGCGAAATTGGAACATTTGACAGTTGTAAACATTTAAGGAGAGAAAAACAAGGATGAGACAGTGCTCTACTCAGGAGCTAACATAGAAACAGCACATAAATAGTCATAAGAATATAAATTGCTATTAACAACCTACCATGGACTAGAATATGGAGCAAAATTATAATTTGATGGTATTATAAACTAGCAATTTTTCACATAAAGAAAAAAATCTGTTTCATAATCACAGACTGTACCCCAATCTTGGCTAATCATCTTGCAAATGCCTGTGATTAGTCACAATGGCTAATGTGAAAGGGAGTGCCAGTGGCTCAGGCAGCACAATCCATCACCAGCACAGGGGAAATAACTCAAATTTTGTATCCTACTAATGGCAGGTCAGTAGCATCAATTTTGTATTTGAAGGGCAATCCAAACCAAATTCCCTAAAACACACCAAATTTTTTATAACTGGTCTTCGCTAAAACTAGCATTATCTAGCAATACAACAGATTTCACATTTTAAAAAAGTTTGTAGCAATTGGGAAAACAAGAGAATTAAAAGTACAAAAAACAAACAAACAAAACAAAACAAAACAAAAAAAACCTTGTAAGGTAATCTTGTTGGTTGTTTTAATAGAAATTTTAAATGTATGACTATCTTAAAGGACATAATTTTATTGAAATGTCAGAATATCTTACTCATTTTTTAAATGAAACCTAACAATTTGATTCAAATTGCCTTTCAATACCAATACTATGTATTGAGAACAGATTGAAAGGTACGCTATACGACCTTATGGGGAATTACTGTCGCATCCATGCTATGATGTAATGTCTTAACACTGGAAGCTGAATATAAGAGAGTAATAGGAACCTCTAACAATACCCAGAAAGGCAAAAAGCTAAGTGAATTAGATATCTAAAGACATTAAAGATGATAAGGATTTTTCAACTGTTTGGAGCAAGAAAATAAATGATGGGATAGGCCTACTTTTCAAGGATAACAATGGATCCAGCACAGTGGCTCATGCCTATAATCCCAGCACTTTGGGAGGGCGAGGCAGGTGGATCACCTGAGGTCAGGAGTTTGAGACCCACCTGGCCAACATGGTGAAACCTCGTCTCTACTAAAAATACAAAAAATAAGCCAGGTAGGGTGGCAGGTACCTGTAATCCCAGATACTCGGAGGCTGAGGCAGGAGAATCACTTGAACCCAGGAGGCAGAGGTTACAGAAAGCTGAGGTTGCATCATTGCACTCCAGCCTGGGCAACAGTGAGACTCCGTCTCAAAAAAAAAAAAAAAAAAAAATTGTTAACAGGTGATAGAATACTAAAATATTTCTATTTGGTCTCCTTCAAGTTAGAAAGGTCCAATTTAGGGGAAAAAAAAGGAATTCTAGCCCAAGATAGCTGAAAAGATAGTAAAAAGGGAACTTAGTCACTCTGAGTGAATTTAAGTCTCTAGGACCAAGCAAATTACATCCTCAAAAGCTGAAGGAATTTGTAGATGGAATCTCAGCACTGCTATTTGGTATGAAGAGAAGAGTAGTGTAGAAGTCAGAAAATTAAAGGTAGCTCTATGTTGCTCTGTTTAAAAAATAAAATAAAGAAGTTTTTTTTAAAGCAACAGCCGTAGATCTCAGACAAAATCCAAGAGAGGATCTATTAAGCAAATATATTGTAAACATCTGGAAAATGAAGTACTGATAGTTCTGCATCAATGCAGGCTCACAAACACAAGGTCTAAATTGAACTATTGCCTTTGCTGTTGGTTTGCATTTGGTTTGTTGTCTGTTTTATTTTCAGAAGGCACAGGTTTGGCAGCAAGAGCTCCCTCAGCTTTGGAGTCGAGGAACTGAACATGGATTTGAATCCTGGCTCTACTACTTCCTTCCTTGGAGAAGACACATCACTCCCTCTCTAAGGCTGTTTATTCATAAGGCTGCCTCAAAGGGCTGTTGTAAAGATTCCACAGGCTAATCAAAACAGTGCTCCTTGTACCGTTCCCCAGCACATGGTTGACTTAGTATTAGAGACTGGTGGAAATCCTCCATTTCTCTATCTCTGTATTCTCTTGGAGAGAGACTTTAGCTATAGTAACACGCATGAATTCTCTTCCTACTCCTCTTATTTATCTTATTTGTAAACATGGGAGAAGAAAGTTGGGTCTGTCCAGCTCAAACTCTTTTCTCTTTTCTTTTGGAGCCAGCTTACAGGAAGGATACATGCATTCTCCTCACCTTTTTTTGCCAAGCACAAAGCTTATTAAGTCAGATTTGAATCATGCAAAGGGGAGGAACACAGTTGTCCAACACTGTCTATGACTCAGTAGGTAAAATCATCTAATGTAGGAGGATATCTGAAAACCCTGGTGACCATGGATTAAACCACATTTTGCTGTTCTGTTTTATCAGGAGTAAAGCCGATATACTAATTTCCATCTAAGCCTGACTTCTATGTCTTTATTAGGGGTCAATTTTGTGGGGAGAAGTAGAAAAAAGTATTATCAGGTAGATCAACTAGAACCTCAACAAGGTGACAATAACAATGGTGATGGTGATAAAACTAGTATATTGGGATAATTCTGCTTAGATATTTTACACTTGAATCTCAGTTTCTTAAATGTCAAAAGCTTTTAGTGCTGCCTGCTAAGAAAATGGTAAAATGCATGTAACTATATAAGTAATACATTACATAGTACCCAAAAAAGCATTGACTAATAATAGTTAATAATTATTGGCACCAAGCACTTAGCTAAATGCTTCACATGCATCATCTTACATATTCCTCTCACCAGTCATATGAGGCAGATATTGTAATTCCCCATTTTATAAGTGAGAAAACTAGAGTTCAAAGTGATCAAGTGACTTGCCTAAGGTCACATAGCTAACAAATAGGAAAGTCAGGATACAAACACAGGTCTGTCTAATTCCAGAATTCGTACTCTGATAAAGAACCGAAAAACTTCATGTGGTTTGTTGCCCATTTTTATGAATACAGTTTCATCGGAACACAGCCAGGCTCATTTACATACTTATTGTCCATCGCTACTTTTGTGCTATAATGGAAGAATTGAGCACTTGCAACAGAAACCATATGGTTTGCAAAGCTGAAAATATTTACTACCTAGGCCTTTTCAGAAAAAAATTGCATACCTCTGCTTTACTCTAAACCATTATGTAATGTTCTTTCACTTGAACATCTTGAGGGATTCTATCTCATGCTATAAAAATGAATCAAAACTAGTCCTTTGCCTAACACTGGGAGACTAGATAAAACCTTGAAATATTTGAGGTATACTCATTTCTTTTTCATAAATTGAAATTTAGCAAAATACTTTGATAGCCCCATAATGTTCTCTTTTTTTTTTACTTACTTTTCTTCCTAGAGCTTCATTCAGCACTGATTTCAAATCATTCCAAGCTCCTTAATGGTGTTTTGTTTTGTTTTGTTTTGTTTTGTTTTAGAGTCTCACTTTGTCACCAGGCTAGAATGGAGTGGTGTGATCTTGGCTCACTGCAACCTCTGCCTCCTGAGCTCAAACGATCCTCCCACTCCAGCCTCCCTATCAGCTGAGAATACAGGCATGCACTACCGTCCCTGGTTAATTTTTTTGGAACTTTTTGTAGCAATGGGTTTTTACCATGTTTCCCAGGCTGGTCTCAAACTCCTAGACTCAAGAGATTTGCCCCGCCTCAGCCTCCCAAAGGGCTGGGATTACAGGCGTGACCCCCCACGCCTGGCCTGTATCTCTTGACTATACCAGATTTGACCCTTTGAAAGAACCAAAACAATTGCTAACAAATACAGCTCTTAGAACCAACTTCCCAACTGAATATGTGGCATTTTTTCCACTTTATATTATGAAAAATTTCAAACATATGTAAAAGTAGAGTGAACAATGTACTAAATCCCTGTGCATCTATCATCTGGCTTCAAAATTATCTACTTAAAGGCTAATGTTTTTTTTTTTTTTGAGAGGGAGTCTCGCTCTGTCACCCAGGCTGGAGTGCAGGGGCACGATCTCAGCTCACTGCAAGCTCCGACTCCCAGGTTCATGCCATTCTTCTGCCTCAGCCTCTCAAGTAGCTGGGACTACAGGCGCCTGCTACCATGCCCAGCTAATTTTTTGTATTTTTAGTAGAGACGGGGTTTCACCGTGTTAGCCAGGATGGTCTTGATCGCCTGACCTCGTGATCCACCCGCCTTGGCCTCCCAAAGTGCTGGCATTACAGGCGTGAGCCACCACACCCAGCCTTCAAGGCTAATCTTGTTTCATCTACAAATCTTCCCCTAACCCCCACCAGACTGTCTGAAATAAATTGCAGACAATATATGGTTTCAGTACTAAATACTACAGGTCCTTTTAGCACAGAGTTAGGGCACATAAACCAATAGGATATGAGTTCCCATGTACTAAGAGTACATAGAAGCTGCATACTCTTCAGTACTGGCAAACCTGTAATCTGGCTCAAACTCAGATATTTATACTAATTCTCTGCTTGCAGGAATGGCATTGTATAATACATTTTCTGTCAAAGGAAGGATCACTTTAAGAGAACATGCTGTTCAAAAGCCATTAGGAAAGGAGTTCAGGCACTGTCATAGCAGTTCATCTCATGTGGTATCACATGATCTCCATTCTTCACCCGGCAGCAAATCCCCAGAGTGCCAGGAATAAGACAGAGTCCATGTAATAAATGACATGAGGGCAAGAAAGAAGACAACCTCAGTCATGATGTGCCAACAAAAATAATAAATATTTCACCTGCCATATCTCCTTGCAAGATTTTATAGCAAAGTTACTAAGACCATTATATACTTCTCAAGATTACCATGATAATAGAGCGATTGCTGTTGAAAGCTGTCTTCTAAGTGAAGTTACAATTTATATTTTAAAGAGGACAGCACAAATTGGCCATTTATAAATGTTCTTGAAAGCCAGATGTATAATTTTGCTCTATGCAAAACAACTAAAAAAGATCTTGTAGAAAGCCAGCTATTCACATATCACTTAACATAACCTTTTGATAAGATGAAGCTAAGTATATTGTTCACTATATTAAGGGAGAATACCATTCTGCATAGTTTTGGTAATGTCTCAGTAGGGAAGCAAAGTCAGAATTTATTGAGAATCAGTTTAGTTCAAGGTAGGTATTTCAGTGCAAGGAAGCTTGGTTAGAATTGTGTAAAGATTAAGATACAAAAGCCCAGGACTGCTGAAAGCAGCAAGGTGAGACATTCAAAGAATCATAGAGTGCAAACCATCTGTTGATGATTTTCAGTGAAGAATTGGTGGGCATTTGGGGAATGAAGACATACCAATAAAGACAATGGGAAAATAAAGTCATGTTAAGGTAAACAGTTAATTGTCGGGGAGTGAGGGGAGCAGGCATTTCGGCTCCTCAGTGTCCAAGCCATGAGGGAGGGCAGGTGGATTTAGTTCTTGACCTTCATATTCAAATCAGAAAGATTGTCATTGAATAAGCTGTAGATAGGTAGATAAATTATATAACATAGACAAGGTATATACATCTGCTTATAGATAATCTCTCTATATATTTGTTTTTAATGTAATGTAGTATAGACAGTGTTTAGTTGGTCCAGCAGGTTTGTGATTAAGATGCTAGTAAAGCATCTCTGAGCCGGACATGGGGGCTCATGCTGTAATACCAGCACTTCAGGAGGCTGAGGTGGGAGGATCACTTGAATCCAGGAGTACAAGACCCGTCTGAGCAACATAGTGTGATTCTATCTCTTAGAAAGAGGGGGAAAAAAGTAGCCAGGTGTGATGGCCCGAGCCTATAGTACCAGCTACTCCAGAGGCTGATGTGAGAGGATCACTTGAGCCCAGAAAGTCAAGGCTGCAGTGAACCATGATTGTACCACTGCACTCCAACCTGGGGGACAGAGCCAGACCCTATCTCAAAAAAAAAAAAAAAAAAAAAAAAAAAAAAAAAAAAAAAAAAAAAAAAAAGGGTCTTAAAATACGATCCATTGGATATCTTTTCTCTTCTTCATTTTTGAATTCTGCCAGTCTTCTTTCTTGTATCTTCTGAGGTGTGGCCCTACTTCATTCTCCTCATCCTTAATCAGAGGCTTATTACCAGCTGCAGAGAACTTTCAGTCTTGTAGAGAATTATTTCCAGTCTCTGCATCTGTAATTGTTCAAAGTTTACATTATTGATGCAGACACATCATCATCTCCAGTAAAAATGGAAGGTCTTTCATCTTTTCTTTCCACATAATGCATACTCCTAGTTACTTAGAACTCAGGAATTTCTTTTCTTTCTCTGTATTTTGTAGTAATTCTAAAATGAGTTGTGGATATTAACACTATTAAACATCCTCCCTGAGAGCAAGAGTTTAGAAGGCTTAGAATTTAATGCTTCTGCTTCTTATCTTTATCTTTATTTTATTTATTTATTATTTATTTATTTTTGGGACAGAGTCTCACTATGTTACCCAGGCTGGAGTGCAGTGGTGTGATCTCAGCTCACTGCAACCTCTGCCTCCTGGGTTCAAGCAATTCTCCTGCTTCAGCCTCCCAAGTAGCTGCGATTACAGGTGTGTGCCACCACACCTGGCTAATTTTTGTATTTTTAGTAGAGAGGGGTTTCACCATGTTCACCAAGCTGGTCTCAAACTCCTGACCTTGTGATCCACCCACCTTGGCCTCCCAAAGTGCTGGGATTACAGGTGTGAGCCACCACGCCTGGCCTGCTTCTTAGCTTTAAGTCCATATGTCTACACTGTATTTATATTATCAGCAGAGGATGAATTACAGAGACATTTGGGAGGTCCTAAATCATTGAAATGTACTAGTTATATAAGTGAGGGGAAAAACCAAAGAGTTAAATTTCCAATATTACTTTCTTATTTCATTGTATCTTATGTCATTATATGGCTAGTGTTCACCCCTACTCAAAAGAAGGCTCACACAATACATGTTCTACCTGCCTGTGAAATGAGAGAAAATGTTATGCTTTCTTTAGGTTGTTAGTGTTTCAGCTTAGAAATTGTCAATTCAGGAAGAATATCTGGTGAAAGAGATAGTCAGACCTCAAAGATCTTGGTCCTGTATTAAGAGATTTTTCATTAGTTTTCTCTGCTAACTAGAGAGGGTGTGGCTCCCTCCGTGACATTTTCTTCTGAGAAGGAACACAGGACTCTTCTCTTAATTCTTCATGGTGCAGCTGGAAGCAGACTGAAAGATTGAAAGTAATTTACTGAGTACTGAAGGCTAAAAGGTACAAAAGGGGAAAGACATACCAAAAGTAACTTGCTACAAAATGATCAATTTTATGCAATTTTCTTAGTCCATTTGTGCTCAAAATATCTGAAACTGAGTAACTGATAAAGCACATAATTTCAGTGTTCACTATGATGGGGGTTGGAAAGTCCAAGATCATGGTTTGTTATTTGCTGAGGATCCAGTCTTTGCTTCCAGGATGCTGCACTGAATGTTTTGTCCTCACCTGGCAGAAGGCAAAGGGGTCCTGAGCTAGTTCCCTCCAGCACTTTTATAGGGCACTAATATATTCATGAGAGTAGAGCTCTTGTGACTTAATCACTTCCCTAAGGGCCCACCTGTTAATACTACCACAAAGGGGATTAAGTTTCAACATGAATTTTGGAGGGGACACATTCAATCCACAGCAATTATATAATTTATTTATCATCTACTGGGAGGTCCTTGTAGAACTTCTTTCTTACTAGTTCCATACCTAGTTCCAGATCTGCTTCAATCAAGCTAAGGTAATTCTTCTCATTACCTAGAAATATACTCTTTCACATGACTGGACTTGTTGGAGACCAAACCCAGTAAAGTAATTCCAAAAGGAAGATGGAAATGTCCCTTTCTACCTGCCTTAGATCTGTCAAAGACACAAGCTGATCAAGTAGGGAGATTGATTTTATTCTTACTGTTGCTATAGGGAGTATACCCTAGATCTTAAGATCAGAGTTTCTCAGCAGGGTGGTTTTCCCTTAGGCTTTTATGGTGGTAATAGACAAGGTACAAGTAACCTACAGCTGAAATTGTTTTGCAATCAGGAGAGGCTTAGTTAATTAGCTAAAGAGGAAATTTTCATCTCTGTGGTCAATTTCAGGACAAATACAGTTTTAATCTTAGCTAATCACTCATGAGACAAAGAGTCTCTTCGTTTTTTTCCCCTTGGCTAAGGGGAAAAGGGGAACGGTACATGTCTGGCCTTGTCAGCAGGTTGAGAAAATGGGAAAAAGTTGTATGTTTGCCCTCATATTTGGCCTTGTGTATTAGTCAGGGTTCCTCAAAGAAACAGAACCAATAGAATAGAACAGAAGAGAGAAAGAAAGAGAGACAAAAAGAGATATTTAGTGGGGTTGTCTCATGTCATTATGAAGGCTGAGAAGTCCCTTGATATGTTTTCTGCAAGCCAGACCTGTTCTCCTTCTGTGACATTATCCAGGAAAGCTGGTGTTTTAGTTCCAATCCAAGCCTGAAGACCTGAGAACCAGGTATCTGAGGGCAGGAGAAGATGGATGGCCCAGCTCAAGTTGGGAGAGCAAATTTGTCTTTCTTCTGTCTTTTTTTGTTCTCTTTGGGCCCTCAAAAAATTGGATGATATTCACCAACATGGGTGAGGGTGATCTTCTTTACTTAATCTATCAGTTCAAATGATAACCTCTTCTGGAAACACCCTCACAGACATACTCAGAAATATTGCTTTACCAGCAATTTGGACATTCATAACCCAGTTACACTGACACATAAAATTAACCATCACACCTTATCACACCTCCCTCATTTTGTTTAAGACAACCATAAGCTTATTCTTAAATAATTACACAGGGCAATGAGGAATGTCCAAATTTATACCATTGTCAAATCAGTTTCAGTTTTGTTGTTTAAATCTATCCAAGGTTGTAGTCTTTATAGCTTTGCAGCAGTATTGGTGGTTAGGAGGTCAGAGTTAGGTCCTTTCAACCTGGATTCAGAGTTGTTTTTTTCCAGAAGACTAGGTCTCTCACCTAAAATTCATGTAAGGGCTATGGTGGGATGTCTAGGGGAAAGATAAAATTGACCTGCTGGTGATAAGCAAAAGTGGATTTAATAAAACCTTGGCAGTACTTACATATATTGGATGGAATCAAATAAGAGTCTTATAAAATCAAAAAGATTATAGATCCTCTCTGGCCTGCCAGTAATTATTTCATAAGGGGATAATCAATGTTGACTGTAGGGGCAGGAGTGAGGGATCATCAGGGCTCAAGTCAAGACTCTGAGTAGGCAGTTAACGTTCCTAGGTGAATCTAAGTGGTTTGGCTGGTTGGCTCACTCTATTTTTCCAGAGGATTAAAGAGGGTACAGATGATGTAATTTTTGTGACTAAATGCACTTGCTGAATATCTTGGATAACTTTACTGGTAAAATGAGTGTCCCTATTACCAGAGATGAACAAATCATTGCCCTAGTGCTATCTCTTAGCAATAACGGTGGTGGCAGCCTGTTTGCAAGGAAAACTTCTAAAATTCTGAAAACATGCAGACTCTTGTTGGAATATATTCCTGTTATGAAACTTTAAGATGTGAATTAAATCCATTTGCCAATGAAGAAAGACTCCCAAGGGAGCTGGTTCTCATCCTTATCTTTACATTTTTACCAGGATTGTGTTTCTGGTAGATGGTGCAAGTTGAGGTTACCTGTTCAATATGAGGGCTTGAGGCATTCCCACCAATATTTAAATTTATGACAGGCAGCCAGGAACAAATACAGAGAATGAAATAACTGTAAAAATGTTGTACCACATTCTATCCTACTAGACATTATTGGCCTAAGGTCATTTCAGGCTAAGGGCTCCTGAGCATTCAAAATGAATTTCAAGAATTCATATTGATTTTACAGGCTGATACCAAAAGAAAAACTTCTTGGGTTAGATTCCCGCTCAAAATGGCTCTAAGTGCTTTTAATTACATTTCAAACATCTGCAGCAACAATCACAGCTCTGTCCTAGTTTTTGCAGCCCAAAGATTGACAGACACCATCTTTACTGACAACAGTTCTGATTCAACCTCAGCTTGAGTTGTGAGAATTTGTAGTTGGGAGCCTTATCTGAGCTGTCACCATTATGTCTTATCAACCACAAGCAAATGGCTATCTCCGGATGGTGCAGACTACTAAGATTGCCTTAAATAAGAATGCTGGAGAAACCGAACTCCAATATTGCTAGGGATTTTTTTACCCCTAAGGTTTAACATTTTCATTTTCAACAACTGGAATTGAATTTTCTGAATTACTTATTAGGGGAGGGAAGCAGGTGGTGACAACTTAGGAGAAAAGCTGCCATGATGGTCTTCCTCCAGGGCAGGGGTCAATCCACCATCTGTTTTTACGAAGTCCACAAGTTCCAATGGTTTATGCATTTTTTAAGTGCATAGGGAGTAAATCAAAAGAATAACAACATGAAAATCATAAAAAATTATAATTTCACATGAAAAGTATATGAAACTCCAATTTCCATGGCTATAAATAAGGTTTAATTGGAACACAGTTGCATTCATGTATTGTCTATTGCTGCTTTCACCCTAGTAGTTGCAACTGAGACTGTTGTGTTAGCCAGCAAAAGCTAATATATTTACCATCTGGTCCTTTACAGAAAAAGTTTACTGACTCCTATTCTAATGTTCTGGAGACAAAGAAAACTTCTCTCTAAAAGTCTGCCCTAATACTTTTATCTATTTTTGCCCAAAGAATAAGCTTTTGCTAGAGACCTTGTGAAAATTAGACTAAATATTTATCTTCAAGGGCCACAAATGGACAAAAGTTGGCCCTGATTCAATGACTGACTTCTCAGCCATCCCGCCATAATAACTTGATAACAGCAAAATCCTCAGAAGCACATCCTCAGGTGCCATCCGGCAAGAAATTTTTAGTTCTGTCTCCTGAGAACTGAGCAGAGACACAAAGAAAATAATTATTCTCTTTTGACTCTTGGAACAGCTGAAGAGGAGTCAGCTGAAATTCCCATACTTACTAGTAAAACTCAGAGGCAACTGCATAAAGAGCTGTGCCACCAATGGTAAAAGGATATGTTTGCTCAGGGGTGGGGAGGACAGAGGGTAGCTGGGTGTGGCATGCAGGACAGGGGATTTTATGCTTTTGGTGTTAGTCTTTTCTTCCCCTTTTGTGTTTAAATTGGTGTTCAACTCCTTTGGTGTTTCTGAAGGCAATTTAAGCAGGGTTAATTTAAAATACATAGAGTTCTTGATAAACAAAGGGTTTTTGAAATCTTGCTTGACAGTAAGTGATCTCATTAACTTGGCAAGGGAAGAAAACATCAGATGATCACAGGGATTTATCACTAGTTTCTGACTATGTTATTCGTAAGGAAATGCCACACTTAGGTTTCATTCTGTGTTCTCTTGTCATTCTTTCTCTGCTGTCAATACCTTCTCTTATTCCGTCCTTCGTTTCCTTCTCCTCTCCCAGCATTTAAAAGTGGGCTTTCTTGGCAGGTGCAGTGGATCATGCCTGTAATCCCAGCATTTTGGGAGGCCAAGGTGAGAGGATCACTTGAGACCAGGAGTTCGAGATCAGCCTGGCTAATATGGTGAAACCTAAAACTATAAAAATCAGCCGGGTGTGGTGGTGGGCGCCTGTAATCACAGTTATTCTGAGGGCTGAGGCAGGAGAGTTGCTTGAACTGGGAAGGCGGAGGCTGCAGTGAGCTGACATCATGCCATTACACTCCAGCCTGGGCGACAGAGTGGGATTCTATCTCAAATAAATAAATAAATAAATAAAAAATTAAAAGGTGGGCTTTCTTTAGGATAAATGCTACCTTATCCTTTTTACTTTCTCACTCTAATTTTTCTACCTAGGGAATCCCATCCACACCTATGGCTTCAAATAATGTTTATATGCTCTAACTAAAAATAATAATAATCTCTCGCCCTTGCTGAAAACTCCAGACTATTTATAACACTGCCTATTCAACATTGCCTCTTGAATGTTTAAAGTGGACCTCAGAATCAACATCTCCCAACAGCATCATGCTGCTCCCTGGCAAACCAGTCTTCCTCCAGGGTTTGCTATTGTGGTGAATGAATGGCATCCACATCCACTCAGGGAAAAAACTGGGAGTAATTTTTGACATTTTCCCTCCCTTACGTCCTCTATCCAAACAACCATGAAAATGAGTCTTGTTTCTTAAATATTGTGTTATCAAATATACCTACTTCTTTTCTTCTCCATTCCCACCTCTCTAGTTGAAGCTGCTTGAATCTCTGATCTATGGCTATAAACTCCTAATGGTTTCCCAGAATATTCTTGTGCAGTCTCTCATCCCCCACCAATCCCAACACAGGAGTTGAAAGAGGCATATAAAAATGCAACTTTTGTTGTCTTTCCTTTGCTTTAAATCCTTCAATGACTTCCAATTTTACTAAAGTGAAAATATTCTTTTTTTTTTTTTTTTTTGAGATGGAGTCTTGCTCTGTTGCCCAGGCTGGAGTGCGATGGCATGAACTCGGCTCAGTGCAACCTCCACCTCCCAGGTTCAAGCCATTCTCCTGCCTTAGCCTCCCAAGTAGCTGGGAATTACAGACATGTACCACCACACCCAGCTAATTTTTGTATTTTTAATAGAGACAGGGTTTCACCATGTTGGCCAGGCTGGTCTCAACCTCCTGACCTTAGGTGATCCACCTGCCTCGGCCTCCCAAAGTGCTAGGATTACAGGCATGAGTCACCATGTCTGGCCAAGAACATCATTCTTAATAAACAAAGTCACAAGCCTCCCTGGATCTTAGCTTTTTCTATATCACCAGTCTTATTGGATAGCACTCTTTCCCTCTGCTTCACTGCCCTGGTCTTTTCTCATTTTCCCAAATATTCCATTTTCTTTCCAGCTACAGGATCCTTACATAAGCTGTTCCCTCTCCCAGAGTGCAGCTAAAATGTTATTTACTCACAATAGAACTACCTCAAGACCACTTAAGAGAGACATAATGCTACTATATGTCAAAAGGGTCTTGGTCTTCAGAGTCTCCATCCCTTCTCCCAAGAAACTCCTTTGCCCCTAAGTAAGTTTACACATATGACACTTCCCCTACCCCTTTCACCACCACAGGAAATCCTGGAGGAAGACTGGTTTGCAGGGGAGGATCATGATGCTGTTGGAAGACATTGAGTCTGAGGACCGTTTTAAACATTTAAGAGGCAATGTTGAATAGGCAATGTTATAAATAGTCTGGAATTTTCAGCAAGGGCATGAGATTATTATTATTTTTTAGTTAGAGCCTATGACTGTGCTAAAGTTAAGATGTTTAAAAGAACAGTTTTAGGCCGGGTGGGGTGGCTCATACCTGTAATCCCAGCACTTTGGGAAGCTAAGGTGGGTGGATCACCTGACGTCAGGAGTTCGAGGTCACCCTGACCAACATGGCAAAACCCTGTTTTTACTAAAAATACGAAAATTAGCTGGGTGTGTTGGCACATTCCTGTAATCCCAGCTACTTGGGAGGCTGAGGCAGGAGAATTGCTTGAACCTGGTAGGCGGAGGTTGCAGTGAGCTGAGATCGCGCCACTGCACTCCAGCCTGGGTGACAGAGTGAGACACTATCTCAAAAAAAGAAAAAAGAAAGACCCTTTCAAGGCAATGGGTACCTTCTCCCTTTATTGTTATGCTTACATAATTAAGAGGTTTCCTTCAAATTGATGAATGGAGAAATACTATCCATTCTTTTGCTTATTCCCTCTTTCAGTAAATATTTATGGAGTGTCTATTGCATGCCAGGCACTATTCAAAGTGCTGAAAATACAGTAATAAACAAGACAAAAGCTTTCCTCTTTCATGCAACATACATTCAGAAGCTTTTATTGAGCTGAATGTATGTATATTAATCTGCAGAATGATGGATATTCACTTACAAAGGGATGAGGACAACTGAGGTACTTCATTGGACAAATAGGACTGTAAAAGCCAGGCAATGTGAAGAATATGGGCTTGCTTTCTCCTGACTTTTCTCCTGACTTTTCTATATGATTGACTCAATTCTCCATTTTGCTTTGCGGGTGCAATTGTCTAAGAATGTTCACAGCACTCACATTGTTGGGATTTAGAGCTCTAGAGATGAAAGAAACTGATATATGTAATTGCAATGCAGTGTTACTAAAGATTAAATGCTTTTCAAATTTATGTTTATAATGATATGTTATGGCTACATAGAATGTTTTTCCCTGTGGTTTCTCCCATGCGTTATCTCTTCACCTTTCTAATATTGCCGGAATGTAGGGGGACAATTATTACTCTTCAATTTTGCAGGTAGGGAAACAGAAATTTAGTGAGTGACTTATCTAAATCATGTTTGACTAGATTTATAAGAAAATCTGATTACAGGTTAATAAGGGAATGGAATTACACCACAACCCAGAGTTGTGGTTCAAACTTTTACATGAACCAAGGATATAACCTTAGACACATTCATTTTACCTCTCTTGGTTTCAGTTTCTTCACCTGGAATAGGAGGCAATGGGCTAGATTCATATTCAGTCAATCCTTATTAGGCACCTTTATAGGCAAGTCATCTACTAGATGTTTTCAAAGTTACATTCAATTAGGTCAGGTGCAGTGGCTCACAGTGGCATGTAATCCCAGCATTTTGGGAGGCTGAGGCAGGAGGATCACATGAGCCCAGGAGTTTGAGACTAGCCTGGGCAACAGAGCGAGACCCCATCTCTACAAAAAATAAGAAATAGGCATGGTAGCGCACACCTGTAGTCCCAGCTACTCAGGAGGCTGAGGCGGGAGGATCACTTGAGCCTGGGAAGTATAGGTTGTAATGAGCTATGATCATGCCACTGCACCCCAGCCTGGGTGACAGAGTGAGACCTGTGTCTTAAAAACTGTATTTAATTTAATTTAATTGAACCCTCACAGAAAATGAAGATAACTAGGTACCAAGAAGTTAAGTAATTTGCCCAAGGTAAGCCAGCTAAAGCTGGAATCAATATGTTAATCCAGATTTCCTGACTTCAAAATCAATTGCTTTCCTGTCCATGTAGTGAACAGATGAAAATGGTGGAACAAATGAGAAAATTACTTACATGTAGTAAAGAATAGGAAGACTGAATATATACCAAATATTTATGATTCACTAAATATATATGAGGCACTCAATGCTTATCGAGTACTTTCCTTTAGATTTAGCATTCTTGGAGTTATACAAAAATATAAATGTGTTTTGATTTATTGACATGTCAACTAAAATAATCATATTACCAAAGTACTAAAAATGTTCATGTAATGAGTAACATAATGCATTTACA
>NW_016804139.1:3311009-3332349 GCF_001698545.2 Rhinopithecus bieti
TGATCCACCTGCCTCGGCCTCCCAAAGTGTTGGGATTATAGGCGTGAGCCACCATGCACAGCCTTAAATTAAAATTGTTTGTATTTCATTAATTTATACAACCAAATTATTTATTTATTTATTTATTTATTTATTTATTATTTTTTTGTTGTTGTTGAGACAGAGTCTCGCTCTGTCACCCAGGCTGGAGTGCTGTGGCCGGATCTCAGCTCACTGCAAGCTCCGCCTCCTGGGTTCACGCCATTCTCCTGCCTCAGCCTCCCAGGTAGCTGGGACTACAGGTGCCGCCACCTCGCCCAGCTAGTTTTTTTTTTTGTAGTTTTAGTAGAGAAGGGGTTTCACCATGTTAGCCAGGATGGTCTCGATCTCCTGACCTCACGATCCGCCCGTCTCGGCCTCCCAAAGTGCTAGGATTACAGGCTTGAGCCACCGCGCCCGGCCCCAAATTATTTATAATGTAATAACGTTTGAGGCCTCTAAGTGATACAACAAAGTATTAAAAAATAAATGTAGAAGTCCAAATAACAGGAAGTTATTTGTGTTATTAATATATTGGTTCAAAGGTAGATTCAAGACTACCACTGTAATTACTTTGTTAATAAAGACATAATTTCAAATATCCCTTCTCATTCTGCTTGACTCAATAAATGGATTTTGGTATATTAACTGACACAAAGGAAGCAGAAATTTTTTCCTTTGCTTAAGAAAAAAGATTTTGATGAAATTTCACTATTGGCAAATCTGCTACTGAGCCTATCATTAATAGTTATTAGTTGACTGACAGATGATCATCATTACAGTTGGTATTATCAGGACAAAAACTGATAATAACATAGATAGCCAAAATGAAAAGGCATATCGTAATTATCTTTGGGCAACAGATACTCAGAAAACAATGCTTTGGGGGGAAACTAGCTATATTTCTGGTGTGGGCTATATTTTCAAATTTCTCCCTAACTCTGTTCTTTCTTCTGTCATGTAATACTTTATCAGTATTATTTAGGAATATTTAATTCTGCTATGGAAAATAAGGGGGAAAGCAAGGAGAATATATAATACTAAGTACAGAAGCCAATAGCTTATGACACACAGAAAAAGTAAGTTGAGTACATATGTGGTAAACTGGCAAAAAACAGTGGAACAAATAAGAAAATTACTTATACATAGTAAAGAGTAGAAGGACTGAGTATGCACCAAATATTCACTAATTCATAAAATATGCATACGAGGCATATGAGGCACTCAATATTTATTGCACTGAAAATAAGCCACCCATTGGTGACATACAGTCTGGCCCCACATATCCTCTGTCCAAGAGAAATAATAAAGTACATAAATGCTTACTGGGCTATTTGGCAGGTTATAATTGTGGCCAGGCATCACTGCCCCTAGATCTCTCTCATAAAGCAACTGGCCCCGTGTATTTTACATATGTTGGGCCACTTTGTTCTTAGACCTCAACTCTGGTTTTCGTAATCACACCGTCAGTGGGAAAAGCTGATGTGGCTGAGTTTGGCAAGAGAAAGACAAAAAGGTGAATTAATCCAGACAGTTCATGTGAGCATTGTGTGATATTCAGGTAATGTGACCTTTCATCTGTTTGTACCCTATGCTTCATGGATTAATCTACCCTCTTTCCTCTGCTTCTCACTGTTTTAGACTGATGTAATAAACTGTGTGATTTGAGCATCTTAATTTGAACTGTGAGCCTTCCTATTCGATGACATCTGTGCTCACCTGCCTGGTTGTATACTTGGAAACTACCATTGCATGAAAGTAATTCCCCACATGGCACTGCTGGTCAATTTTTGCCTCATATTTCTTCCTTATATTTACAATTGATGGTAATTACACTGGCGTGGGTAAAGAATATACCATTTCAGAAAGGTATTTCATCATCTAAAGAGAGCATTTAACTGTCACAGGAATACATTCCAATAATAGTCTGGTTGCAGTAGACAAACAAAAGAAGAATTCATGGTTCAGCAGGAAAAAAATCATAGCACTTTAAAACTGATTCCAGTTCAAGCTTTCATTTTGGAAGATGAGATATAGTGACTTGTCGAACGTCACTATTTCTAGCAACTAGTAAGACAGAACAGGAGCCAATGCTGTCTAAAGTAGCTACAGGTTATTTGAGATACTACTGCTGTTCCTATCTGGATCCTGAATAGTGACCAACCTCATATGATAGCACATGTTATGTAATGCCCAAAAATATAAACTACAGCTGTCAAAATTAACAAATTAACATTACATGATGCAAAAATAAACAGAGAATGTCTGTTTATTAACAGGGCTTATAGAGGTATCATTGAGACATTTCAAATGCTAAAAATTGCTGTCCTGCTGTTAATTTCATCATAACTAAAGATTTCCATTTGACTACAGAAAACTGAATTTTAGTCAGTCATCTCAAGTTATTTGACTTTAGCTGGGAGTTTATGCCTAGTTATTCAAAATATTTATTTCTAACAAAACTTTTAGTCACTAGCCAATATAGACAAGGAACTGTGATGTTTAGAACATAAAAATGAATAAAATTTAACTATGTGAATTAACTAGTGTTTTTGAGTTCTCTCTATGTGTCAGGCACTGTTCTTGGCCCTAGAAAATCGTAATAGCAGTGGCTTACACCTGGGAATATTCATTGTTGATAAATAAATCCAGAGAGTTGATTGGCAGTTCAACTATCACCTCAGGGACCTAGATGGTTTCTCTCCTTCCCTTCCCTTTTATTATGTTGGAATTTTCCTTTAGGCTGTTTGTCTGGTGGTCACAAAATACCTGCTTCAGCTCCAGGTCTCACAGGTCAATGTCTTCACAAGACCATGTCCAAAGCATGAAGAATGGGTGTAGTGAGAGAGAGGTCTTCTCATGGAAGCCTCTTTTCAACACACACACACACACACACACACACACACACACACACACACACACACCACTCCATCCTGCAGCTTCAGTCAACTTCCCCTCACATTGGTGTTGACCAGAATAACTTTCTAAGATGTTGGAACTATGCTATAATCTGCGTTGTCCAAAATGGTATCCACCAGTGGCATGTAGCTTGTGAACACTTGAGTTATGGCTAGACTGACTAAAGAACTGAATGTTTAGTTTTATTTAATTTTAATTAATTAAAATTAAAATGTATACCTAGGCGCAGTGGCTCAAACCTGTAATTCCATCACTTTGGAAGGATGATGCAAGAGGATGGCTTGAGTTCAGGAGTTTGAGACCATTATGGGCAACATAAGACCCCATCCTGTAAAAAAAAGAAAATTAGCTGGTCATGGTGGTGTGTGCCCATTTTCCTAGCTACTTAGGAGGTTGAGGCAGGAGGATTGCTTGAGCCCAGGAGTTCGAGGCCACAGTGAGTTACGACCTCACCACTTCACTCCAGCCAGGGTGGAATCGACAGATCGAGACAGATCGAGACTCCAGACAGATCGAGATCTTGTCTCAGAAAATAAATACATAAATAAATTTAGTTACCCACATGTGTCTAGAGGCTATGTGAAAGGAAAATAAATCTTGGGACCCCAGAATCACTAAGCTAAAGGGAAAAGACAAGCTGGGAACTGCTTAGGGCAAACATGCCTTCCAGTCTATTCAAAGTCATCGCTCTGCTCACCAAGACAAATGTATACCTGATTGACTCCTTTGGAGAGGCTAATCAGAAACTCAAAAGAATGTAACCATTTGTCTCTCCTCTACCTGTGACCTGGAAGCCCCCTCCCTGCTTAAAATGTATAAAGCCAAGCTGTGCCCCGACCACCTTGGGCACGTGTCATCAGGACCTCCTAAGACTGTGTCACAGGCACATGTCCTCAACCTTGGCAAAATAAACTTTCTAAATTAACCGAGACCTGTCTCAGATATTCCGGGTTCACCTCTACCATATTGAACAGCCCAGCCATTAATTCTTCTTGGCTAGGACTGGGCCATATGACCACTAACAGAGGCTGAGAAAGTGATTACCTAGCTCTAAGGGAGAAAAAGTTGCTGCTCTGTGGCAGCATCCAACAGTGTGTGCCATAAAAATTAAATAAGAGTATCATAGAGCTGATACTAGTGGGGGAGGCTAACAACATAAAAATGTAAACAAATAAAATAAGCTATGTGCAGGTATGGACAAGTTGTGAAGATTATCAAGATTCCATCTAGATAATAAGTCTAGATTCCAGAATAATGTAATAGGGAATAATGGAAGGTGGGAGGGAATGATTTAAAAAGCAGGTAGGCTGGGTGCGGTGGCTCATGCCTATAATCCCAGCACTTTGGGAGGCTGATGCAGGCGGATCATGAGTTCAGGAGATCGAGACCATCCTGGTTAACACGGTGAAACCCCGTCTCTACTAAAAATCCAAAAAATTACCCGGGCGTGGTGGTGGGTGCCTGTAGTCCCAGCTACTTGGGAGGCTGAGGCAGGAGAATGGCGTGAACCTGGGAGGTGGAGCCTGCAGTGAGCCAAGATTGAGCCACTGCACTCTAGCCTGGGCAATAGAGCAAGACTCCGTCTCAAAAAAAAAAGAGGTAAAGAAAAGCTCTCAGAAGCTCATAGTCTGGTAGAGAAGAAAGAGAGACATGAAAAAATCATTAACGATACATATGGATACACACATATTTTATATAAACATGTATACTTAGATATACATACTCATTGTTTACACATATAAATATGTATATTTAGACATATACCTACACACAGAGTTAATACAGTTTCTCTATTAAGAAAAAAACAAAGCATATTTGTGTATTTCTCTTGACTCTCCTATGAACCTTACATAACACAGCAAGACAGGATTCGCCGCACAGAATCGTTGGAATGTGGTCCATCTACCATTCTTAAAGCAACAGTTGATGCAATACAGTTCTACTGGACAATGTATGCCTGAGTATGGTTAACAAGTGATTTCGATAGCACATTCTAAAGTAGAACAATTACACACAGTGAGAACTTTCACAGGACCTATTAATTTCTTCAGTTGCAAATGGTGTGTGCTCTTGAGGCCTGAGGGAGGATCAGCAGTAGACAGACCTGTCTGGCGAGAGGCTCTCCGGGCTAGGGTAGCTTAATTCAAGCTTAGATTTTGGTGTGACTGAGGGGCAAGAGACAGTTTCAGAAAGTGTCATCCTCTGAGACCTTTGTAAGTGTAGAAAGGATTATTTGTCATGTCCTCATAAACTCACGCTGGGATACAACAATAACTCAGGGTTCTGGGCATTCGAATGACTACAATGCTGAAAAATATGTTTTCTAAAGTTAGTTCCAGTTTTAATATACTAGTGTATGTGATCTATAAAGACCTTTTGTTTGTTTTCAAAGATAGTATGAGTGATTTCTGTGCAACAGTGGCTGAAATGATTCCTATAAGAAAAACATTTTCTCCATATTAATCCTTGGATTCATGGTACCACTTGTGATGTCTCTTTTTTTCCTGAAAATTCTGTACTTTTTAATAACTTTTCAACTACAGTGAAGTAAAAGAGGACATATACCAAATTCATAATAGTATTAGTGGTAAACATTTCAAAATAGATGCACACACTTACTTCAATGATAGACTTCAAAATATTCCCACACTTTAACTTCACATGACTATTTTTGGCTACATCAATATAAATGGTTTCTATGGTTATTAAAAACTATCATATTGCTATATAGGTTGCATATCTTATCTCAAACGCTTGGGATCAAAAGTTTTGTTTTGTTTTGTTTTTGAGACATGGTCTTGCTTTTCCACCAGGCTGGAGTACAGTGGTAATGTCATAGCTCACTGCAGACTTGAACTCCTGGCCTCAAAAGATCCTCTTACCTTGAGCTCCCAAAGTGCTGGGATTACAGAAATGAGCCACCATAGCTGGCCAGAAGTGTTTTTATGTTGGATTTTGGAATATTTGCATATATATAATGAGATATTCTGGGGGTGAGACCCAGGTCTAAAAACAAAATTTGTTTTTCATATACACCTTATTCACATAGCCTGAAGGCAATTTTATACAATATTTTAAATAATTTTATACATGAAACAAAGTTTGTGTCTATGAAACCATCAGAGAGTAAAGATGTCCCTAGCTCAGCCACCCATGTGGATAATCTGTGGTTGTTTGGCATCACCATCATTCCTGACTCTGAATGTATATGCTACTGATAAGCTATCATTTTCTTACATTTATTCACACATAAGTACTTAACAGTAGAAAACATGACATACCATTAATGCAGGGAAAAAATAAAGTGTTCAGGATAACTAAGCAGCAGAGTAGCATCCCCAGAATACCTCCATCAGTTGTTAAATAATAACAACAACAAGCAACAGCGACGTTCAGTCTCCACCTGCGAGACTGTGTTTTGATTATATAGTTACTGTACACTGCATTTCACTTTTTTAGGTAAGAAGAAATTTTAGAAATAGTTGAAGGACTAGAAAGTGGGTCCTCTGAGGCATTCAGCTGGATGTCTTTTTAAAATGTTTTCTCTAGTCATCTGCCCCATTAACAACTATTTCTGTCTTAGAAGTCCCTCTTTGATTGTATAAACCAACATGATTTATTGTTCTATTATGAACATTGCTTTAGTCCTTCAGTAAGCCCATCACAAATTTTCACCATGTCATTTATAGACACTTTTTCTTTCATCTTCATTGTCACTGATTATCACGATCATCTTGATTCAAAACCATTTCAGCTACTTCATCATTGGTCAACGAATGAACAACTGGAGTCTCATTATCCATGATAAACATTGTTTGATATTCACTTCTTCCAACTTACAGACAGACATTGGGGGTATATTTTTTGCATGTGTAAGTAGATCAGCCATTATTTTTTTTCTCACTTGACATACACAATCCTTCCAAGTCATTACCTTGTTTATCGTCACTGAACATAGTTGCAGGCCAGAGGTTGTGCCAGGCATGCACAACTCTGTCTATAGTTGCTATGTTCCAAGCATAGGTAACAGTATGTATGGCATCCTTCGTAGTAAACTTTCTTTCTTTTTTTTTTTTGAGATGGAGTTTCGCTCTTGTCACCGAGGCTGGAGTGCAACGGCACGATCTTGGCTCACTGCAACCTCCGCCTCCCGGGTTCAAGCAATTCTCCTGTCTCAACTTCCCTAGTAGCTGGGATTACAGATGCCCAACACCACGCCTGGCTAATTTTTGTATTTTTTAGTACAGATGGGATTTCACCATGTTGGTCAGGCTAGTCCTGAACTCCTGACCTCAGGTGATCACCTGCCTCGGCCTCCTAAAGTGCTGGGATTACAGGTGTAAGCCACTGCGTCTGGCCTCATACTAAACTTTTTTTGAAAACCTCCATACCCATTCTTCTGTTTATTGCTGCTAGCATGCTGTTCAAGGAAGTATTTTTATATTTACCCTTCCATGCTTTAAGGATACCCTGGTCACATAGCTGAATTAATACAGTCACATTTGGGGAGAAGTACATGGCATAAACATGATTTTTGATAAGAATTTCAGCTGGTGAATAAGCAGAACAGTTGTCAAGGAATATAAAATCTTGTAGTCGTCATCCAGTTCAGCTTTCCTGCAGTGACTGTATGCCTCTGGTACAAAATGTCTGTGAAATCAATCAGAAAAGATGTCATTGGTGGTCCATGCCTTTTGTTAGCAGAATAATGGATTGGCAAGAAATTCACTCCTTGAAAAAAAGAGAGGACAAACTTTTGCCTATCACAGCAAGTTTACACTTATGCGTGCCTGCGACATTAGCACATCCCAGCACAGTTATTCTGTCCTTGGCATTTTTAATTCTTATAGAGGCTGTCTCATCTGCCACAGTCAGCGTCTTTCTGGGGCAATAATGCCAAAATAATGATGTTTTTGTCAGCATTATAGACTTGTTCTGGTATCCAGTTTTCATCAGCGATGATATGGGCAAACTCATTAATGACTTTTTCCGTACCTTTCTGATCAGCAGACGCTTTATCACCACAAATCCTTAAACATTAAATGCTGTGTCTTTGCTTAAATATCTGCAACCAGCCTGCTGAACAGTCACAGTTCCTTTCAATTTCCAATTCATTGTGATAGATCTTTGCTTGTTTCATGATCAGCATACCATGAAGTGGCATGTGGTCACTGTGATGCTGATGGATCCACTTTTTCAATTGAGATCTTCATATTTTGCATCATACAATGTTTTTCTATTTTTCATTTACTTGTGTTTATCACTTTTAGCATAGATCTTCAACAATTTGTCCTTCTGTTTCTTCAGATTACACATGGCGGCCACTCTGTCACCATACTTTTCTGTAAGAAATTTCATACCTACACCACTGTCCAGTTTCTTTAACAGCTAGACATAATAAATGCTTCTTTTTCTTATCACTGATACCCACAGGATTAACTGCAGGCTTTTTTTTGATATTTCTTTTCTTTGTCTTTTTGGAGATGGAATCTTGCACTGTCACACAGGCTGGAGTGCAGTGATGCAATCTTGGCTCACTGCAACCTCCACCTTCTGGGTTCAAGCGATTTTCCTGCCTCAGCCTCCAGAGCAGCTGGGATTACAGGTGCCCACCACACCCGGCTAATTTTTTGTATTTTTAGTAGAGATGAGGTTTCACTATGTTGGCCAGGCTGGTCTCAAACTCCTGACCTCGTAATTTGCCCTCCTTGGCTTCCCAAAGTGCTGAAATTACAGGTGGGAGCCACTGTGCCCGGCCCGATATTTCTTTATACCAAAAATATCTTTACACCACAGAGCAAAGAAAAAGAAACAACAACAACAACAACAACAAACAAAGCAAACCCACAGTGAGTAATGCATGTAGATGAAGACCCCATGTAGGCATTGTGGGGAACTCGACCTTAGCAAATCCAGTCTGCTCACCTGCCATTTGATTACCTTTGGGGCGCATGCTTGCATGGGGGAATCTGGGCATGCCCTGAAAAGATATATATCAGTAGAAAAAGGCTGGGAGGGTCTTTTTTTCCCTTGGGGATGCTAGTAAACTGCGTAGTGTGTCTGCATTTTGATGGTGACCCATCACATGTGGTCAGGTGTGGGGTTTTCCACTTGAGGTATTACTTGTCGGAACTTAAAACGTTTTGGATTTTGGAGCATTTCAGATTTTGAATTTTCGGATTAGGGATGCTTAATGCTCAATCTGTAGTAAGGTTTTATCTTAACCAAAAAGCAGATAATAATTTTGTTAGGGAATAATAGTTCTTTACAGAAATTCAAGAGAAATGTGATCCATTTCACCTACCTTAACACAGAGGCACCAGTTTGTCTTCTAAGGTTATTTATAGATCTGAAGTCACTTAATGGTGGTGCTAATCTTCCACTTTTTCCTTCCATCATAGTGTCTGGGCTTGTGTTGTTCAACACCAACAGCGTAGCCACTGGGTATTTAAATTCAAATGTAAATTAATTAAAATGAAATGAAAAATTTACTTCTTATTACATACTATCTACTTTCCACACACGATGTAGCCACAGTTGGCCACCGTATTAGACAGTAAAGAACTAGAACAGTTATCCAATCACAGAATGTATTATTAGACAGCACTGGACATTGTTGGGTTGGTCAAATGAACTGCTATTCAAATTTAATACAATACTGTATGATAAATGGAGACCATTTCCCATTGAGAAAGCTCTAGTCAGATAAATAGATTCCTGGAAATTGGTCCCTAAGATAAGTTTTGTAGGGGCCAGAGGCAGTAATGCCCTTAGACTCAAGCAAGAAAAACCGTGCTCTGGGCCCTCCATTTTAGAGGACACCAACCTGACTCTTCTTATCGGGTGAAAAACCTCCAGGCTAGCACTCAAAGCCTGGGTACCTGGAATTCCCTGACATCAATTACCAAGGCCACTTCTTAGCCCTGAGCTAGCTTCCTCTGAGAACTGTCCTCCCAATGAAGGACCCAACAACTGGTATAGGCACACCTGGGCTCGAGAGGCAGACAAAGGGTGGCTGGTAGAAAGTGTGAACAGAACTTGGTTTTGTGGGCTGCAGTGTTCACACACAGGTACAAAAATCTCTTGTCCTTGAAGACAGCTGGGCACAGGAAGCAAAGGCGGTGAGGGTGTACAGGCCAAAGATTTGGATCTGTTTCCCACCTGCTGTGTTTCAGGGAGAAACTCCAAAGTGTCTGAGAAGCCTGCTTACAAACCTTCCAGGTTGTTATGGAGGTAATTTCTCAAAGCAGGAGCACAGAACATACTTTATTAGCATCATAGAATCCTTGTAAAATTGCAAACATAGGGTAGGTAAGCCCTTGGCTTGCAAATGTTAGGGCGAGGCTGGAAGTCAGAGTAATCAATTCTGTTAGGGTTTCTTGGAGGGTTCTCTCATTATTGCTCGAACTGGTGAACATCTCAGGTATCTGCCTGTCAAATTTCTTTCAACAGGCAGCCTTTCTAGTGAGGTCCAGATGCATCCTCTAGAGTCTATCGCTGTTGTTGTTGAAGGCCAGAAACAGCTTCAGATTGTTCACCGTATTGAAGAGGAACCTGTTTCCTGGATCGAGTGTATTTGGGACAAATGAGACTACCATAACGAGGTGAGAAGGCGATTCCTTCCGAAACACTTGGTTTTGGGTACTTTCCCCATAGGGATGGTCAGGGAAATTCCCTGCTCTCCTCCCTACTCCATCCTCCGGGCCAGGCTCCTTGGGCCACATGGGCAGTCTCCAGGAGCGCACAGGATGGCTTTGTCCTGTGCCCGCAGTGCAAGCGCGGTAACGGCGAAGGGAAACGAGCAGAAGAGTGGTCACCGCGACTGGAGTTTGGACTCGAACTTTCCTTGGCCCTCTCTACGAGTTACCGCCTTCCCGCGGGCTCCTCACAACTCCTGCCCGGAGGCCAAGGCCCGGGCGCGCAGCGCGTCGGAGTCGGGCTCGGCAGGTCCCGAGAGCGTGCGCCTCCTCCCTGGACTCCCGGGCAGCCACAGACACCGGGAGAGCAGGAGAGCCGGGGAGGAGGAGGGGCAGGGGCGGAGGCGGCCGGCGGCTGCGGGCGGGGAGGAGCCGCCGCGGGTCCTGGCCAGGGGAGGAGGCGGTGGCGGCGGCTGCGGCGGAGGAGGAGGAGGAGGAGGAGGAGGCGGTGCTCGCGCCGGACGGTAGAGCGGCGCTGGGACCCGTGCGGCCGTGACCCCGGCGTCCCTCCGGCCCCAGCGCAGCCGCAGACGGACCAAGGAGCAGTGGTAGGCGCCGGGGGGAGCCCGTCCTGGGCCGGCGCGCCATGAGTGCTTCTCCGGGCGCCGCTGAGTCCCCGCGTCTCGCGCTCCTGCGCCCGGATTCGGGGCGGGCCCGGACTAGGGCACAGTGCGCCGCCGCTCTCACCCGTCACGGAAGCCAGCACCCGCAGCATGCGGAGCCTAGCCCGGCACGTACCCGGCGGGGCGCCGCGCGCCAGCCGCCGCACGTGCTGCTGCACCTCTCGCTGTTAGCTCTGCTAGCGCTGCTGGGAGGTGGCGGTGGCGCCGCGGCGCTGCCCGCCGGCTGCAAGCACGATGGGCGGCCCCGAGGGTCTGGCAGAGCGGCGGGCGCCGCCGAGGGCAAGGTAGTGTGTAGCAGCCTGGAGCTCGCGCAGGTCCTGCCCCCAGATACTCTGCCCAACCGCACGGTCACCCTGTGAGTATCTCCCGGGACGCCCGGTCCTGTGTAGCTCGGCTGTTTCTTACCTCTCCGCTCAACTTTGGAGAGGGGTCCTGCCGGCACCCACGCGCCTTTGTGTGGAGCTCTAGGTAGGGGGTGGTGCTAGGGAAGACCTCGTGTGCCTGGCACGGGTGCAGTTCAGGGAAAGGCAAGGGAATCTGCGTCCGAGCTGCCTCCCAGCTCCACTAGTTTGCAAAGTAAAGTTTTCGGGTTCTCAGGCGCGCCCCGCGCTGTCCCGGGCGCAGCGCTTTTGGGCTGCGCGGTGTGCCACGTGAGGATGCAAGTAAACACGCAGTCGACAGAGTTAAAGCTCATTCATCCTGGGCTTGGGCTTCCAGAAAACACAATGCTTGATTACAAGCGCCAGTCCTTCTGCTTCTTTGCAAATTAAGTTACACTTACGTGGTAGAGTTTGCAGAACACAAGGACTGTGTGCGAGCCGAAACCCCAAGACGCTTCCTTTGCCTTTTGCTATCTTAGTTTTATTACAGTTAAAGAACACTTTTTAAGATAGAGTTGTTATTAAGGGCTGGAAACATTTCAGATCAATCTGTTTATGTACCTTGCAGTCCCGTTTTCGTGTCTGTGAGGGCTCATATTTAAAAGCCAGGAACTTTGGAATTAAATACTGTGGGTTTATTGAGCCTTCCAACTCGAGGGATTTTTGATTTTCGGATTGAGTTTCCACCTGGAAGGAAAAATTTTGGTAACTCACTTGTGCTGGGATTCACGGTTCAGTTTTGCAAACGTAGTTCTGCCAATTCTAGCTGAACAGTTGGCCCCAGTGACTGTCGAGTTTGTTTTCAGAAGGATGAATTGGTTTGGAAAGTTTTGAGTCTAAGTGTTTCTCATGGGTATTTTGTTCAACTGAAATGTGAGTCCCTTGGTTCGGGGTTCCTTTATGTTGTTTTGGTTGGTTTCCTAAAAAAAGAATCAAGGCAGCCACTATACAAACATGAATGCAAGGGCCGCAGCATGATCTATGAAAACACTTAAAGTATCGTTTTAAATGTAACCCAAATTCAGCAGGAGTATATACAGGTAGGCCAGGTATACATTTCATTACTAACACCTTTGTTTACCCTTCATTTCCATTTTTTGAATTAGGAAACATTCAACCATGAAAACTGTGTCTGTGTGTCTGTTTATGGAGGCCTGAAGATGGGTGAAACAGTTTTTTTTGTTTGACTCCTTTACTAACACGTTACCATTTGGTGGTGGCAGCAGTTATATTTATGTATTTCTTAGCCAGATTCTTTGAAGTGGAAATTTTCAGTATGGGACTTTAATTACAGTGCAAGTGGAGAAAATCCCAATGTTGGAGGAGATTTTCTTTGTTACTCTGCAAAAATTAGTCATCATGCAGTTGTGTTATAAACATTTAGGTTTGGGGTCAATTAGTGGCATTTATGTTGACTCATGTTTAGGTGCAGTTTTTCTGACCTAAAAGTGTCAACAATTCCAGCTGGATTGGGTCAACTACTAGTAAATTGCTGATTTTGCTTTGCAGAAAAAAATAGGGTATATGGTGGTAAATTGATTTTCAGCATATTATCGATAAACTTTTACTACTTTTTTATGAACTGGTTAAAATATAAGTATGAAATGTCATTTTAATCCAGGTTTTTTTTTTTTTTTGCCTGAAAGCTTTTTAGATGAAAATAAAATTAAGCTTGGGCATGGTGACTTACCCCTGTAATCCCGGCACTTTGTGAAGCCAAAGCCGGTAGATCACTTGAGGTCAGGAGTTCAAGACCAGCCTGGCCAACGTGGCGAAACCCTGTCTCTACTAAAAATACAAAAATTAGCCAGGCGTGGTGGTGTATGCCTGTCATTCCAGCTACTTGGGAGGCTGAGGCAGGAGAATCACTTGAACCCGAGAGGTGGAGATTGCAGTTAGCCGAGATCACACCACTGCACCCCAGCCTGTGTGACAGAGTGAGACTCTGAGCCAAAAAAAAGAAGAAAAGAAAATTAATAAAATTAATTTAGTGAATGGGAAAAAGATACTGTTAAGGATCAATTAAAGCTGTTCTGCGGGTCCTGGTGGCTCACGCCTGTAATCCTAGCACTTTGAGAGGTGGAGGTGGGTGGATCATGATAACTTAGATAACTCCTGATCTAAGGTCAGGAGTTAGAGAGCAGCCTGGCCAACAAGATGAAAACCCCATCTCTACTAAAAATACAAAAAATTAGCTGGGCGTGGGGGCGGGCGCCTGTAATCCCAGCTACTCGGGAGGCTGAGGCAGAAGAATTGCTTGAACCTGGGAGGCAGAGTTTGCAGTGAGATGAGAAGGCACCATTGCGCTCCAGCCTGGGTAACAAGAACGAAACTCTGTCTCAAAAAAAAAAAAAAAATGGGGAGTTATTCTGGCTGAAGAGGGTTCAAGGTATATGAGTCCCCCGTAGAGGGGTCTTGTGGGCCAGTTTCGTCATTTTACTGGGGAAAGAGTTAGAGTTACTGTAGATAAGGGACTCACCAGAATTCTCATAGTAGAGTAGCATCTGAGTCCACGTCCCAGATGCTGATCCCAGATTGCAGTTCAGATGCTTTCTTTCCTCGCCTTGCCTTCATCTTAGTTGAGCACAGTTTTTGTTGAGTGGCCCCTAGGTAGTAGGTAGCGTGTTGAAGTTTGGACTGTGTGTTAGTGCCTAGGGCTACTGCAGATTAGTATGGACTTGGTGGCTTGAAACAACAAATTTATTCTCTCTGGAGGCCATAAGTCCAAAATCAACGTATTAGCAGGGCCATGCTGTCTCTGAGGACTTTAGGAATAATTCATGCTTGCTTCTCTCATCTTCTGGTTTCCCTTGGCTTGGGGCAGCATCACTTCTGTCTCTGCATCTGTCTTCCCTTGGCCTTCTCCCTGTGTGTCTGTGTGTCTCAAGTCCTCTCCTTTCTCTTTTAAGGATACCAGTCATTGAATTTAGGGTCCACCCTAGTTCCAGGATGATCTCATCCCAAGATCCTTTAATTAAATATATTTGCAAAGAACCTGTTTACAAATAAGATCACATAAAAAGGTCAGGACTTGGACTTGATATGAGACACTGTGCAGCTCACGACAGAATACAAATAAAAACATGGTCTTTCTTCTCCAGGAACTTACAGATATTTGGGCAGAAAGATTCATGACTAACTCTCAGAACAGTATGGTCAATGCTCTATTATCAGGGTGCACATGTAGCAAAAGAAACCCAGAGGAGGGCAACCAAGGCCTTCCTCTCCCTCAATCCTAGTGGGATGGAGGATCCTGAACCAATTCTGGAAAGAGGACTGTGGGGCGGGCGCAGTGGCTCACACTTGTAATCCCAGTACTTTGGGAGGCTGAGATGGGCAGAACACTTGAGCCCAGGAGGTCAAGACCAGCCTGACCAACATGACGAAACCCCATCTCTACTAAAAATACAAATATTAACCGGGCGTGGTGGCTTGCACCTGTAATCCCAGCTACTAGGAAGGCTAAGGTAGGAGAATTGCTTGCATCCAGGAGGCAAAGGTTGCAATAAGAAAGAAAAAGATAACTGTGAAGAAAATGGTGAGGGGACAAGGGGAGGAAATGATGGGGTTGGAAGTGGGGGACCCCAGGTGCCCACGGGTTTGGAGAGGACAGTATCTGGTTATGCTGCTGTGCAGTTGGTGTTGCTGGAATGTCAAAGGTAAGTGTTTTGTGCCCAGAGTGGTCAGAGAGGAGTCTGGAGGGACCAAGCCGAGGAAGGCCAGGCTCCCGGTTTGAGCCTTTATCACTTAGGTGTGGCAAGGCGTTTTCAGCTGAGTTGTGATGTGGCCACAGAGAGGAAAATTAACTGATGGAAACTGGGAGAATGGCAAAGGTGGGATAGAATTTATTTTTTTTAATCGTGAAAAATAAAGCTATTTCTATTTAGTGGATGAACTGGTCTTCATCGTAGCCTAAAAGTCAGACCCTTCAACAGTATTGATGAACAGCACTTGTCTCTGTAGCTATGCTTAAAGAAAGGTCTGGCAGAGATCCTAGGCTTAACTGTGTGTTCCCCGTGTCTCAGGTAGACTTCTGTATTGAGGGATTAAACTGCTTCTGTTATTATAACACACAAATTGAACAAAAATTTACCTGCATTTAATGTTTTCATTGAAAATATACTTATTTACTATATTTCTGTGATTTATATTAAATCTTGCTCAATAATGTAAGTTTTGAAAGTTCTGAGAATTTCATTGATAGAAAGTTTTACGAATTTATCACTGCCTTTTTAAATGTGGGTTCCTCGTGATGCTACATGGTGATTCTAGACAAATAAAAATATATTAAAAAATTACTTGTAATTTGTCAGATAAATTCCAGGTTTTTCTCAGACTAACACACTAAAATAGTGTGTAGAGTTTTGGTTTTTCATGTTTGTTGTCAAAGAACTAATAATTATTTTGGACATCGCCCGTGTTGCTCAGTACCAAGAAAAGAAATGCTTGTATTGTTCAGAAGCTTAAATCTAGTTGGGAGGAAGGATTTGCACAATGGGAAGCAGACATTTAGGGAACCATTAAAAGACTATCCCTCATTAAGTAATAAATCCTGTGCTGGAGACTGTTTCAGTGCTTCAGGAAGCCCAGACAGGAGAGAGATCAGTGTGGCTAGGGAGTCGTTGGAAGGTATTTTATTTTCCTGGAGAAGTTAGGACTTGAGCATGGCCTAAAGGAGGGGAAGGATTGGATTGAGTGGGGAGATGGCATTCGGGAGCAAGGGTGGCAGGTGGTGGCTGGCCCACTTGAAGTGGTGAGACTGTATCGGGCGAATAGTGGAGAGAGCTTTTGGAACCATTTGCCTGTATGTGGTATTTCAGACACAGACCTGGTTGGGGTCAGTTAGGAGAGAGTGCACAGAGGGGAGAGGAGGTGGCCCAGGCAGAACCACACTGGAACATGGAGGAACATGAACAGGAGTCTGAGAAGGAGCCTCTGCAGAGGCTGTGGGGAGCACCAGGGGAGATCTCATCCCGGAAGCTAAGAGAAGTTTACGTGTCAAGGCTGGAATGGCCTTCCCAGTTGAGGCGTTGAGAGATTAAGCCAGAAAGACAAAGGAATAGACAGCACTGGATTTGATGTCCTGGAGTCTGGTGCCCTCCGTGAGCAGTGTCCATGTATCACAGGTGAATAAGCCAGGTTGGGTGGCCTGAAAAGAGAAGTGGGATGGGAGCACAGATGAAGGTTTGGCTTTTGATGGCAGCAGGGAAGCTCATTCTCCACATGTGTAGTCAATGCACCAAATAGCACTAACTGAATCACAGCCTGAGAATGACTGTATGGCAGATGACGCATCTGAATGTGGTTTGGAGTTCCAAGCTAGGGAACCTGGGAGTGGCCCACCCAGAAAGTCATTTCTTATCTATGAGGAACACCTGAGTCTCCATCTTGTCCCATGGAACATGGACCATATGGGGGATCAAGGCCCTTTGGGGTTAATTGATGGTTGCCAGGTGGAGACTGTTGAGGGGGGAAGGTGCTAAGTGAAGATGCTGCGTGAACTGCATGCTTTTTTTTTTTTTTTTTTTTGAGAGGGAGTCTTGCCCTGTTGCCCAGGCTGGAGTGCAGTGGGGTGATCTCGGCTCACTGCAACCTCTGCCTCCTGGGTTCAAGCGATTCTCCTGCATCAGTCTCCTGAGTAGCTGGGATTACAGGTGCAAGCCACCATGCCCAGCTAATTTTTTTGAATCTTTTGTAGAGACGGGGTTTCACCATGTTGACTAGGCTGGTCTTGAACTGCTGACCTCGTGATCTGCCCGCCTCGGCCTCCCAAAGTGCTGGGATTACAGGGGTGAGCCACTACTCCCGGCCGTGAACTGCATGCTTTTTGCAAGTTGCGAGTTTCTCTGCTCAGCCCCTAGCCACTGGGGCATGCAGTTCTCCTGTCCTGCCCACCAGCGCTGAACTCTCTCCCCTGCATGTAAGCCCTCAGTGAAACTCCATGTTCTGTTCACTAGCTCTGGGTTTCTTCTTCTTGAACCTGGTGCAATCCCTTCTGGAGTGGGTAGGGGTTTAGCACAACACCTTGTCATGGGAGAAAGGGGTGTCAAGGCAGGTGGGAGGGCATTGGGGCGCAGGTGGGAGGAAGAGGGAATTCTGGCCCCATTGCTTCTATTTCCTCAAAGACATCTAGGCAGGGCGAGGGAAAAAGGGGCCAAAAGGAAGGGGAAAGAGAAGAGAAATGGTTCTTTTGGAATGTGAACCTACTGGGGATAGCAGAAAAGTCAGCAGGGAGGATCTTTTTCCAGTTTTGCCTTCTGATCTGATTCAAAGGGAGATGGTCATTGCAATTGTTTTTCTCCACCTGGATTCAGCCTAGCGATGGGAATCCTTGGGTGTGGCCAGGTTGCTTCTTTGCCAGGTGAGTGCAGCCAAGGGCGAGAGGAGCAAAGTGATTATAATCTGTAGGCCAGCAAAATGCCGCAGCCTGAATTCTCACCAGCAGAGCCATTGGATCAAGAGTAAGATTGTTATCTTTGAACGCAAAATCTTACGTATGTCTGCAGCCTGATTTCTTAACACCCAGCACGGATTACTTTTTCCATGGACATTGGTTGAGGCGGTGTTATGTTGTAAACACAGTGCCCAGTGGTTCAGGGTTAAAATAATCCAAGGGTCAGTCTTTTAAACAAACTCTTCGTTTCACCAAAGTGTGCCTCTCAGTGTCCCCTGAACAGAGTTTATACTTTGCTTCCTGTGTGCCTTTGCTAAGACACCCTTGCCTTGGAATCCCAGTCTGGGAAATTCTGGGATATTCTTTAATACCCAACTCGGCTGCTACGAACTCTTCACTGTTCTGGCATTTTGATTCTTCCATCTCTGAACCCAGGTAGCTATTAGTGTTTGTGTTCTTGTGTCGCTTTCTATGATACTGGTGTTGCTCTCAGAATGCACATACCCTTGAAAGCAAGGACTGTGACTTCTCATAGCGCCTCAAGTATGGGTGGGTACGTAATTGTTCTTTATGGGCAAGAGTAATGCTAACAGAGATATGTCTTTATGGGCAAGAGTAATGCTAACAGAGATACGACTAGGTGGTGGAAAAGCAGGAAAATTGGGGGATAGAAGGTGGCTGCAAATTCACAGGTTTACCTTATTATAGCAAATGAGAACATATGTTTATTTAGTTTGTTAGGTTCATAGCTGTGGGATCCCTGATTCAAGGATGGGTATATTCAATCTATCTGCAGTCACATGTGATCTACTTGATCTTATGTGTGTGGCAAGCACACACATATAGACTGTGTTGGGAAGTGGCTTGAATTCCTACCAGGAATATTGCTCAGAAATCTTGCAGGATTGGGGGCACAGTTTGGCATTTGGTCCGTGAATGCAAGGTGTAAGCTTTTCTGATATGAGGCATGGTTGCGTATCACCCAGCCTCAAAATCCTGTTGTTTCTTGCCTGCTTGGAGTCCTCCAGCACCAGGAGAGCACATGAGAGAAGTTGGTGGGTTTGGCAAGATACGAAGTCCCCAAACAAATGAATATGGTAATGTTTGGTGAGTTTGCTCCCAATGCAGCTCCAGCTTCTGTTCCCAGGAGCCTGTAAAGATGGTTTAAAAAAACAGACAAAAAAACTCCTGAAAGTAACTCAGAAAATGACACGGGATGAAGTTTCTTAAAAGACTATTCAATGACTTATTTTTCCATTCGGCTGCTTCTCAGGAAGAGTTGTTTACTGGCTTGATGCTACCTATGGAGGAATCTTAACTCTAGAGAACACAGCTAATGTATTGTGTCAACATTTTTCTTATAAACAAAGATTAGAATACAGAGTTCTTTGAGAATTCGTAGCTTATTTTATTTATTTTATTTTTTTGAGAAGGAGTCTCACTCTGTCACCCAGGCTGGAGTGCAGTGGCGCGATCTCGGCTCAGTGCAAGCTCCACCTCCCAGGTTCACGCCATTCTACTGCCTCAGCCTCCCGAGTAGCTGGGACTACAGGTGCCCGCCACCATGCCCCGCTAATTTTTTTTTGTATTTTTAGTAGGGATGAGGCTTCACCATGTTAGCCAGGATGGTCTCAATCTCCTGACCTCGTGATCTGCCCACCTCGGCCTCCCAAAGTGCTAGGATTACAGGCGTGAGCCACTGCGCCTGGCTGAGTACTAGTAGCTTATTAACTCAGTTTTTGCAAAGATTAGGAAGCTATAAATGCAAACTTGCTCAATAAGTTTTTAATGTAAAACAATATAATTTTAATGCTTGATGTATGATTTAGCTTGCATTTGTGTTCAAATACAGACAATTTTATTTATTTTATTTTTTATTTTTTGAGACGGAGTCTCGCTCTGTCCCCCAGGCTGGAGTGCGGTGGTGCCATCTCGGCTCACTGCAAGCTCCGCCTCCCGGATTCACGCTATTCTCCTGCCTCAGCCTCCTGAGTAGCTGGGACTACAGGCGCCCGCCACCACGCCTGGCTAATTTTTTGTATTTTTAGTAGAGACGGGGTTTCACCGTGGTCTCGATCTCCTGATCTTGTGATCTGCCCACCTCGGCCTCCCAAAGTACTGAGATTACAGGCATGAGCCACTGCGCCTGGCTAATACAGACAATTTTAATCTGAAGAGGGAGCTTTATAAAAGTACACTACACTATTCCTCCCAAGGTTTTTTTTTTTTTTTTTCTGTCTTAAGTTTCAGAAATGTTGCATGTCTAGTAAGGCAGTTACCTATGTGTAGAGGGTAGAGTGGGACAGAGATGAGGTTGGTGCCTCCCAGAAGGTACATGTCTGTCTTGGCCACTTTTAGTACCACACTGAGCACGTTGCAGATACTAAGCTTTGCTTTTGTCTGGTTTTTTTTTTTTTTTTTTTTTTTTTTTTTTTTTTTTTTTAAGATAGGGTTTCATTCTGTCACCCATGCTGGAGTGGAGTGGCGTGATCTTGGCTCAGTGTAACCTCTGCCTCCTGATCTCAAGCGATTCTCATGCCTCAGCTTCGTGAGTAGCTGGGACCACAGGCACACACAACCATGCCTGGCTAAGTTTTGTATTTTTGCTAGAGACAAGGTTTTGCCACATTGGCCAGGTTGGTCTCGAACTCCTGACTTCAAGTGATCTGTGTACCTTGGCCTCCCAAAGTGCTGGGATTACAGGCATAAGCCACCGTGCCTGGCCTTCTTTTGCTTTTCATCCAGCAAAGCATTTCTTGTCCTCAGATCTTTCCTGTAAAATGGAAGATTTAAGAGACTGATAGAAAAATACTCCAGCACCTTCCTACTTCTCCCCCGCATCTTTAACACCCTGGTCTTTTTGTTCTTATTTATCTGCAAGTGAGTCCCAGGGTAAAGCTGTGCCTTCCTGCATACACTATGGGCTGGCCAAACACCAAAACTTTCACTTTTGATATTTACTCTTCTCCAGTTGCATTCTTGATAATTTGTACCCTGGTTTCCAGTATTTGTATCCTAAACTTGTTTTTGCATTCATTTAGCAAATAGTTATTCAGTGCCACCCTGCTTGTGGATGTATGTGACTTCTTATCTCTGGGCTTGACTTTTCTTTTGGTCTATTAGACCAGTTTTATCTTAGTTTTGTACCTCTTCCTAGAGCTCTACCTCTTGCATTCTAGCTATTCAATATCTGTCATACCTCCCCTCGGGTAGATGTGACCCTCTAGCTCTTTTTGATGTGATTTAATCTGCATCTTCCTCTGTTGTTATACTCTGCTAAAACAGCAGGGGATAACCGTGGAATTTTAG